>NC_057812.1:287522596-287544617 GCF_018294505.1 Triticum aestivum
TTTTCTCCGGCGATCCCCACACCACCGCCCCACCACCGCAGGCGACCACCGCCCCACCCTGAACCCTAAGATAGGTAGTGGGGTACCTCTCCGGCGAGCCCTCCTCCCTGTTATGGCTGGTTCTTCCTTAACTCCGGCGAGCCCCCCCACCCCCTGAAAATCGACTGACCCAAAAGTCGATTCAGTCGACTGTGTAGCTAAAACGGAGCAGCATCGCAAGCAAGAGCAAGAGCGAGAGCAGCAGCGCAAACAAGAGCAAGAGCGAGAGCAGTAACACGAGCAAGAGCAGACCAGGCAGGGGAACGAGAGCAAGAGCACAGTAGCATCGCGAGCGAGAGCTAAAGCAACAGCAGCTCCTACTGATGTGGACGCCGCCGCCGAGCGAGCGACGCCGTGGAGGAAGTGGCCGGCGACGCCGGCGTGGATGAAGTCGCACCGTGTCGACTCGGGACCAAGCGCCGGCAGCACCGTGAGATCGAATCAAGAAGAAAATGCAGCGATTAGTGTACAACCTCTTTGGTGGCGCCGATTAGGCCGCAGCTTCATCCAAGGAAACGGTGATGATGCTCTTCTGGTGGTGCAGGTGACGATGGCAGTGTGGGAATGGAGGTGGCGTGAAAGACGAGGGGAACATCGTGACAGCTCCTTGGAGGTGGAGGACGGGGAGGCTGAACCGGTGGGACGACCGGATCGACGATGGAGGTACGGTGGATGAGGGACGTCCAGGTGTTGTTGTGGACGACATCGTCGGGGAAGAGGCTCCGGCTGGGTGGCGGACGGAGGAGGGTGTGGGGCTTCGCGGGTTTTCCCGGCCTCGGTGTACGAATGGGTGGGCGGATGGGATGGGAGTGGGGAACCATGGCTTAGGGACGCGCTTGTCCGAAATGTGGGGTAAGTTACGAAAGTACCCCCACCGATTTGAAGCGGTTCTTTCGGTTCAGGGGTATCACGGGCATTTTGCGTGTCAGGATTTCACAGGAGGTGGGAGTTTTTGCGTGCGTTGTAATTTTGGAATAGCAAGGCACGGGTTGAGATGGAGGGAGTTGTCAGAGCACAGTGAGACAAAGATATATCTTAAATATTTCAGGCTAACAAGGCGCGGGTTGAAGAGGCGGGAGTTTCGCAGCACTATAGACAGAGACGCTAGCTTGAAATTTAGGCATAACAAGGCGCGGCTTGAAATTTCGGGAGAACAAGCTTAATGTGTACCCCCAAAAAAGACAATTTAGACTAGTATTATATACTACGTACAATGTATTTAACACGCACAACACACACACAGACACCATTTAGACTAGTAAGGTACACGTGCATTGCGCGCATGAGATTTGGCAACCAAATTATGAATAAATACCACATTATAGCATGTAAGCTTTGAGTCATATATGCATGATGTAGATGTTCGTTTAATTCTTATAGTTCATTTCATTCAAAATCATCTAGTTTTTACAAGAAAGCTAATCTATTTTAAGATTCATGGAATTGCGTTGTAAGGCATAAAGTAAAAAACAAATCATGTAGAAAAACATTTGGGAAATTATGATACAGAAGATTCTAGAACAAAGATGAAGTGCTTGTGTTTTTAGGTTTGTGCATTATGCTTAAGTTCAACCATAGAGACTTCTAGATTGTACATGTGGCAAAATCTGGTGGAATCTAGATGATATCCAACGGCCAGTAGTGCTCAAATTTGCCAGCTCTGCACCATCGGATTGGCCTCATCCAACGGCCATCTTTCAAAGTTAAAGTTATCCGCACACTATATAAAAAATATAATATAATATATATAGGGGTATAGATATAGATATGTGATGCGAAAGCCACCCATCATCTCCAATTAGAATAGTTTGTCCATGCACGGATGCAATGTGGCCAAACGATGTATGTCGTTGGTATCTCAAATTCAAACCAATCTGACCTTGTTCAATGTGTATACATTGCAACATGCTTGTTTCCAAACCACACCGCGCAGATCTCCGTTATATTCATGCATGCATGGGTTTCAAACATCATGATCTCTTATTCAAATATTTGAATTCAACTTTACCTCACCTAGTATTTTACACCCACAGATTGGTCTTCTCTTTATAATTGTACCACTAACTTTCTCTCGTGCATGCATGCACACACACTACCAGTTGGCATTATCCATCGCACACATGCAATCTTTTTCTTCAGGTCGGTCTCCCATGAAGGCACACACACACATCCCCCTCTCCATCATATCGGGCATTCTTTATCTCTGACGTGCATGCACAACGATCGATGTTCCTCTATGTGTGTGTGTGTGTAGCTTGGTCTTTCATAGTTTTCCACATAAACCGATCAATCTATATATCTAGTGAGGTCTCACCCTCTTTCCCACGTCCACATCAATCAATCTATACCTCTCTATATAGGATTACATATATAGCTAATACACCCACATTAATTATATATCCAATGCCCCCCTCTCATCATCCATGCCTTCCGCTTCATCTCTCAGACGCGCGCACAATGGCCAAGACAGGGGGTAGCAAGGGCCCTCCCCCCCCTAACAGCACTATATATCGAAGCTAATATGAATGTGATCATTAGACAATTGCTGGTAAAAATGGTTTAAGTTGATGAATTGGCCCTCCTCGTAAAGGATTAGCAATGCTTGGCCCCTAGCTCATGGGACATTTTTCATGGATCCGCCACTGCGCGCAACAGTGCACGTTCTCGCCCCCTCTCTCTAAATATCGATCTCGCAGTTGTGCACTCCTTCATAGTCTCCCTCCACTCGGCCCCTCGCCCTCGCACCATCTTCTAGACCCCCACCGGATTTTGCCACATGTACAATCTAGAAGACTCCATGGTTGAACTTAAGTATAATGCACAAATCTCAAAACAACAATGGTTCTCCTTTGTTCTAGAATCTTCCGTATCGTAACTGCCCAAACTTTTTTTCTAGTTGAATTGCCATTCTTTGTTTGTACTTTATGCTTTACAATGCACAATTCCATGAATCATAAAATAGATTAAGGGCTTCTTTGATTCAAAGGATTCTCGAAGGAATTTTGGAGGATTCTAATCCTTAGGAATTTTTCCTATCTTGGTTGTTCGATTCGTAGGATTGTAAACCATAGGAATTTTTTCATATGATTCATTTGCACTAGATTTCATAGGAAACATCCAATCCAGTCAAACCTCTTTGGAAGAATTCTGCGTTTTTTCTATGCACAATCAAACACTCATACCATCCTGTAGGATTCAAGATGACATTCCACTCTAATCCCATGTTCTTCCTATTCCCGCGTTTTGGAAATCCTACGAATCAAAGAGGCCCTAGGTTTTTTATAAAAACTAATTGATTTTGAATGAGATGAACTATAAGAATTAAACGAAGGTCTACATCAGGCATATATGACTCAGAGCTTACATGCTACAGTGTGGTATTTATTCGTAATTTGGTTGCCAAATCTGACACGTGCAATGCATGTGTACCTTACTAGTACTCCGAGTGTGTGCAAAACACAATGGCACGCTACACAGTGTCTCTCTTACAGTTCATGAAGCCACGTGGGCACGTGGAACATGTGGAGGTGTTGTCGTGACATCCTTGTGTGGATTGATCACAGTGACGTGCTGCTAGTATGTACCAAACCTAAACGTGTTCCCACTATGCAGGTTTTAGTACTAGTGCTAGTACTTAGGTTATAAAAAGGGGAACTACCTAACTGAAAATGACTGCACAATCCTCCTCAACTCATCATCCACAAGAAACAATCAAGCCATAGCCAGCGTGAGTTCTGGGTCGAGAGATTTCCACTAGGGAGAGGTGAGCATGGAAGAGGAAGCACGAGAGATGTCCCGCCTCACCGTGAAAGCAGCCAACATGTCCAGCTGTGCAGCAGTAGCAGCACAGAGGTTCCGCCACACCGCCGAAGCAACACGGAGGTACCGCCGCGCCGTCGATGTAGCAGACTGGTCCGGCCACGCCACGGAAGTAGCAGAGATGTCCTGCCGCGTAGCTGAAGCAGTAGAGAGGTCCCGCCGCGCCGCGGTGGCCTGGGAAAATTTCTCGTGGGCAGGCAAGGACTCTTATAGGCGCATGCATGCGATCGCCCATAGCCAGATGGATCAGATCTCTGACTGGGCGAGGATGCAGGATGAGGCTGCCGGTGTCATCCGACAACTTGGGGAGGGCAATGCGAAGCTCCGGGGCGAGCGCGACCTGCTGAGGGCGAAGGTCGCTGAAAGGGCAAAGCAGGAGGAGGAGACTGCTGTCGTGTTGCAGAGGACGGGCGTCATCATCAAGAAACTTATGGACAAGAATGCCATGCTCCGCATCGAGTGCAACAGGCTAGTGGAGGAATCCATGGATGCTGCCAAGCAGCGTATTAAGGACATGAAACTGATGAAAGAGATCATCGCCCGCCGCGAGAACTAGTTTCCGTGACCTGCAGCGCATAAAGAAAGTAGAGATCATCGAGCCAGATCATTGTATGTGTCTTCCTTCTTCTTTTGCCCTTGTGTATTTCGGGCATAGCCGCATGTGGCTTTTTTAATTATCTTCCTAATTATGTAAGACAATTATTATCTACTCCCATCGTCCTTATATATATTCATCAGTCTTGCTATAAGTCGCAGTAGATGCTATATAGGTCCGTCGGATCTTACACCAAGATCCGTGCAAAATGTTCTTTTCTGATTTTCTTTTTTCTCTCTTAAATTTTAGTCGAGTGAGACATTGCCACACCGTTAAACAGAGGCTCGGGCGCCATTAATGGTACCTTGGGAGAGAGGTGGACGGCAGATGGAGGTCAAAGGGCTCTCCTCCCGATAAGCATGCGCAGGGGTCTGATCGCATGCCTCTCGTACTCAAATAGCTACCCTGCATGGCGCCTCCTAGCTAATAAAAAAAGGGGATGCGTGGTGGCACGTAAATGGTAAATAGAACGCCCATGGTTTCAATAATTCTTGTGTTTCCGATTGTAACATGATAGCACTTGTTCCAAAATGACTTTGTTGATTGTTAATGTGTGCGCCTTCGCAAATCGGACGGCAAAACTACCCCTATTTAATTCTTGGGTTCTTATCATTTATGCCACTAGTTGTGTATCACTACTCAATTTTTCCATTAGAAGTTACAACTACTCAAAAATGTCATCGATCCGTGAGATGCCTGCTCAAAAATGCAATTAGATATCTAAAAAATGCCATCGTTAAGTTAGATGTTTGCACAGAAATGCCATTAGACATTGTTATTTTCACGTCAAACCCCGTTGACCATGTTACATGACAAAAATAAGCCGGTTCTCACAATGATAAGTTAATGGTGTCCAGCACAACACACCCCTCAAATAAAACTAAGCACCCTGGAATTCTTTGACAAAACTAAGCACCCTGAAATTATTTGACAACTAAACTACTGGCTATATGATGTTGGCCATATATATTGTACGTATATAATGTCAAGAAAAGAGTGGTAGTACTATACCAACTAAAAGATGAAATGTGCGAAATATAACGAGAAGAAACATAACATAGTTCTGCTTGGGGCTTTGCACAACACACCCCTCAAATAAAACTAAGCACACCAGAAATTAAACTAAGCAACTAATCCGGTAGACACTGCATTAGAACCACCATGAGCAACAACACTGCCACCTTACTCGGAGTCCTCTTCCACGTCCTCGACTTTGTCCTTGCCCCTCTTCCTCTTGGGCGATACTTCTTTGCTTGAACCACACACTTGGCTCTTGCTCTTCATCCAACCCATATAAATATTGAAACAAAGGTAGCCATCCATTGCAGCGTAGTGGATGTGGTCCATATCTAGTACATTCCACTGACATGCATGATGATGAAACATGTACGGAGGTTTCTGTAGTTTACCATACGAAGGATGAACCATGGCTCCTGCCAGGGTCAGCATTGAAGGCTGATCAAGGGAGGGCACCAGCCCTTCCTTCTGGAGGTCGAAGGGGTCGCCTACAACGAGGCCTATCCAACCCAGGATTTCCTTGTCGTTCCTAAAGTATACAGTAATGAATTTGACTCGGCCACCCTTGAGGAACTTCTTAAATTCCTCGTACTCAATGTCGGCATTGCATATGTGGTAGACCAAGCATAAGTCATGCACGCAAACCTGGATCACGGTGGGTTTCTTCTTCTCTGCCTCCTTTAGTTTCTTCTCGCTTCCCAGGACTGTGGTGTACTCAACATCTAGCCCAGCGACCCACTCATCATTTGAGTTTTCGAACATCCGTTTGAAGCGAGCAAGGCATTCTTTCACCGTTGCGGAAGAACGGGTGTAGATGACGTCGAACTCATCGTCGGTGATGGTTCTAACCTTGTACTCACCCCGATCATGGAGATTTGGGACGCCATGGATTTGGGAGGAGGGTTAGGATTAGTGGAACTGCCATAATGCGAAAGGACGGGGACGACTAGGAGCGGTTTATAGATTGTAAAAATGTCGAGTGGGGGGGCGCGTGCGAATGGCTGGCTTGTCTGGTGGATAAATGGATTCATGCATAGTACTATGGGGGGCCAATTAGATGTCATGTCTACTCGACGCCCAATTAAATGGCTTTCGATGTCATGTCAAGCATCGGGAAAATTACAGGTGATACAAAGCTTTCCATTCTCCCATGATACGGGCTTCTGAGAGCCCTTGGATCTGAGATCGAACGGTTGCATGGCGTGATTCTAGACCTATGGGTGAATATCCTATCCTGGAGGGTTATTCTGCAAATTTTCAGCAACTTAGCATGCGACCGTTCGATCTCAGATCCAAAGGATGCCAGCAGCCTGTATCATGGTTGCGCCTACCACGACCGTCGCCTCGCTCGCGCGGTCGCGCCCTTGGAGATTTAACACGATGCGTTAGGCTATCTCATGTTGGCATGTCATACATAGTCATCACTTAGTCACTCATACAACAAGGTTAGCTATAAGGTTGGCTATAAGAGTATTTTTTTTGTTTACTTCTCTCTATCTCTTTCTTCGTGGTATTTATTGCATTTGCCAAGGAGTGACCTCTTCTAATGAAATGGTACTTAGATGAGGTGCTATGGGCATTAAATGGCTTAGCAACTCAAGTCCCCAATGCATAGGTGCTTAGTTTTTTATTGCTAAGTTTGCTTCAACTAGGTACACGCACTTAACACCGTTTCTTCCTGGGGTCACCAAACTAGTCTCTCTATTCTTAATTAACTTGCCACATCAGACTTTATGCCTATGTGTTAGGCTTAGCACTTGTAGGATCAAGTACAATAGTGGGCTATAAGCCCGCTTTACATGGCATTTTTGCATATGTGGGGGAAAGAGGCAAGGAAAAAGTGGAGGAGTAGGCTCTCAAGCAAGAGCCAGCCTCAACATGGTGGAGCATCGGGAGAGGCACCTGTATGGAGGTGGTCAGGAATCGGGAGACTCAAGTCGGTCGTAGCACCGCAGTTAAAATGATAATGGCAAGTAAAATCACCGGGCCCCACATGTCCAGCAGTAACTCACTGTCAAATCACACAGCCCTACGTTTGCAGCAGCCTACTCCCTCATCTTCTCGCATCTCTGTCGAACCGACTAGG
Organism: Triticum aestivum; assembly: GCF_018294505.1. Classification (NCBI taxonomy): domain Eukaryota; kingdom Viridiplantae; phylum Streptophyta; class Magnoliopsida; order Poales; family Poaceae; genus Triticum; species Triticum aestivum. Next base: position 287,530,153 of record NC_057812.1, read on the forward strand.
CGGAACTGCCCCGCCTACCGCGCGGGAAAAGCCCCGCCCTTGACTTTTAAATAGTATAGTATACTAAGTTTGTATCCATGGATTGCCCCACGGAGCAAAGCCTCAAGAAAATGGCGGTACACATGTACGGAGTATACAGCACGCCCGTCTGGAATGCCGCTCTCCGAATGGAACGCGCGTCATATTGCCTTTGCACACACATGTGGGACCGCAATTGAGAATCGACCATACGAACACTCCCCGGCCCTGCAAGTCGGCTGAGTTAATTGAAGCACATACTCCACCTTGGTACCTGGACGATCCCTGCAAGACACGGAAGATCAGTTCATCCATGCATGTGACAAGACTCCAGTAGACATGCATGGATTGGCTATCGTCTACATATCGTGCAGGCTGTGTTGTATAGGGCTATAGTTCTGGTGAGAAATCTAAAAAAAGGTTTCTTGTCATCTCGCAAAATTAGGTGTCATGTGCTTCGGATCACTGCGAGGGTTAAACAACGACAACTGAGTTGGGCTCATCATTGGGGGCACATGCACGAAGACTACTCGGCTGCCATCTAGGTCAAGTCGGCTATGTTAACTAGGACATTGATGACCCACAAGTATAGGGGATCTATCCTAGTCCTTTCGATAAGTAAGAGGGTCGAACCCAACGAGGAGCAGAAGGAAATGATAAGCGGTTTCCAGCAAGGTATTCTCTGCAAGTACTGAAACAAGTGGTAACAGATAGTTTTGTGATAGGATAATTTGTAACGAGCAACAAGTAACAAAAGTAAATAAGGTGCACCAAGGTGGCCCAATCCTTTTTGTAGCAAAGGACAAGCCTGGAGAAACTCTTATATAGAGAAACGCGCTCCCGAGGACACATGGGAATATCATCAAGCTAGTTTTCATCACGCTCATATGATTCGCGTTCGGTACTTTGATAATTTGGTATGTGGGTGGACCGGTGCTTGGGTACTTTCCTTACTTGGACAAGCATCCCACTTATGATTAACCTCTATTTCAAGCATCCGCAACTACAACAAAAGTATTAAGGTAAACCTAACCATAGCATGAAACATATGGATCCAAATCAGCCCCTTACGAAGCAACGCATAAACTAGGGTTTAAGCTTCTGTCACTCTAGCAACCCATCGTCTAATTATTACTTCCCAATGCCTTCCTCTAGGCCCAAATAATGGTGAAGTGTCATGTAGTCGACGTTCACATAACACCACTAGAGGAGAGACAACATACATCTCATCAAAATATCGAACGAATACCAAATTCACATGACTACTAATAGCAAGACTTCTCCCATGTCCTCAGGAACAAACGTAACTACTCACAAAGCATAAACATGTTCATAATAAGAGGGGTATTAATATGCATATAGGATCTGAACATATGATCTTCCACCAAATAAACCAACTAGCATCAACTACAAGGAGTAATTAACACTACTAGCAACCTACTAGCACCAATCCTGGACTTGGAGACAAGAATTGGATACAAGAGATGAACTAGGGTTTTGAGAGGAGATGGTGCTGATGAAGATGTTGATGGAGATTGCCCTCTCCCGATGAGAGGAGCATTGGTGATGACAATGGCGATGATTTCCCCCTCCCGGAGAGGAGTTTCCCCGGCAGAACAGCTCCGCTAGATCCCTAGATTGGTTCCGCCAATGTTCCACCTCGTGGCAGCGGAGTTTCGTCCGAGAAGATGGCTTCTTATTTTTTTCCCATCGAAAGACTTCATATAGCAGAAGATGGCCACTGAAGGGCCACCAGGGGGCCCACGAGGTAGGGGGCGCGCCCCCACCCTCGTGGGCAGGGTGTGGCCCCCCTGGTGAATCTCTTCCGCTGAGTATTTTTTATATATTCTGAAAACGTCTTCCGTGAAGTTTCAGGACTTTTGGAGCTGTGCAGAATAGGTCTCTAATATTTTCTCCTTTTCCAGCCCAGAATCCCAGTTGTCGGTATTCTCCCTCTTTGTGTAAACCTTGTAAAATAAGAGAGAATAGGCATAAGTATTGTGACATAATGTGTAATAACAGCCCATAATGCAATAAATATCGATATAAAAGCATGATGCAAAATGGACGTATCAACTCCCCCAAGCTTAGACCTCGCTTGTCCTCAAGCGAAAAGCCGAAATCAAAAAATATGTCCACATGTTTAGAGATAGAGGTGTCGACAAAAATAAAATACGGACATGAGGGCATCATGATCATTCTTAGAACAGCAACTTACATAATTCTTGTCATATTATTTCTTATGCTATAGTAATAATTCAATCACAATTTCAAGTATGAATCGTAAACTTCATTGAAAACTAACAAACTATAATCTCAGTCATTGGAGGAATTGCAATTTATCATAACATAGGAAAGAGTCAATGTATAAGAGCTTTTCAGCAAGTCCACATACTCAACTATCATATAGTGTTTCACAATTGCTGACACTCATGGAATACTTATGGGTATGGAGTTTTAATCGGACACAGAGAAAGATAGGGGCTTATAGTTTTGCCTCCCAACGTTTTACCTCAAGGGTAATGTCAACAATAATAGTTCATGAAAACTCACATCCAATTAGCCATATATACCAGGATCTTTCCAACATACTGTGCTTGCCAAAGGATAAAATGTAAAAAGGAAGGGTGAAGATCACCATGACTCTTATGCAAGGTACAAGATAAAATTAGAAGATAGGCCCTTCGCAGAGGGAATCAGAGGTTGTCATGTGCTTTAATGGTTGGATGCACAAAATCTTAATACGAAAGAATGTCACTTTATATTGCCACTTGTGATATGGACCTTTATTATGCAGTCTGTCGCTTTTATTTCTTCCATATCACACGATCGTATAAAGCTTATTTTCTCCCACGCTAATAAGTCATACATATTTAGAGAGCAATTTTTATTGCTTGCACCAATGACAACTTACTTAGAGGATCTTACTCAATCCATAGGTAGGTATAGTGGACTCTCATGATAAAACTGGTTTAAGGGTATTTGGAAGCACAAGTAGTATCTCTACTTGGTGCGATGAATTCGGCTAGCACGAGGGGGAAAGGCAAGCTCAACCATGTTGTATGATCCATGATAATATAATTTATCTCAGATGTAAGAAAACATAACCCATTACGTTGTCTTCCTTGTCCAACATCAACTCTTTAGCATGTCATATTTTAATGAGTGCTCACAATCATAAAAGATGTCCAAGATAGTATATTTATATGTGAAGACCTCTCTTTCTTTATTACTTCCTATTAATTGCAACGATGACAAAAAACTATGCTTCTCAACTCTCAACAACTTTTATTCATCATACTTTTTTCTATGTGAGCTCATTACTCTCCATAAGACTCACATGATCTCTTTGTTTCTTTTTATTTATTTCTATTTTATTTTATTCCCTTAGGATCATGGCAAAATAATCAAGCCCTTGACTCAACACTAATCTTTATTATATATATATATAGCTTATGGACTCGATTACATAGAAGAATTATAAAGCAAAACTCACAACTAGATCATACTAAGAACTTTTATTCTACTAGATCAAGATATTATCAAAAGGATCGAACTAAGAAAAACGGTAAAGGTAAAAGTAATGGTGATACAATACCGGGGCACTCCCCCAAGCTTGGCAGTTGCCAAGGGGAGTTCCCATACCAGATACTCAATTCTTCTTTGTTGGTGGAGAAGGTGATGGTTTTGTTGATGGCGTAGGCTTGTCGTCCTTCTTCCAAGGCATAGGCTCACCATCATAGAAGGATGATCGAGTCTCCTAAAACCTCAAATCTGCAGCCAAACTCATCCTCTTGAATCTATATTCATACTCACAGTTTTGATTTTGTAGGTCATAGATCTGGGCTTGGAGGTGCTCATTTTTCTCATGAAGCTTGAAGATGGCCTCCCCAATGTCCTTGGCGTCCAGCTTGTGGTTGTTGGTGAACTCCGTGATCATTATGTGATTGGAATCGAGTCCACGCTCCACCATCTCCTGACACTTGAAAACTTCTTGCTCCAATGCCTCGAGCCTTGCCTCCGTGCTTCCGGTCTTCCTTGGTCCCTCAGCATCGCGGATGTGCAACAACCCCTCACGCATCTCAATGGTTTGAGGGTGTTGCATCACTTCTGCGAGGTAGGGGTTGATGACCTTCTCGAAGAACTGGTCCTTGGGGGCACTTGAAGAAGACATGATGACCTAGATCTGTGAGAAGAACAGCTCGAAACAAAAACAGGAGATTTTTGCGTGATACGGGAGTCAAAACCTCCGGGAGATTATATAATGAATTTTTACCGGCCAAAATACGTGTCGTGTATGAAAACGGAGTCCGGAAAGCGCACGAGGTGCCCACGAGGTAGGGGGCACGCCCAAGGGGGTAGGGCATGCCCTCCACCCTCGTGCAGCCCTCGTGTCCTTCCCGAACTGCTTCTTATTTTTCTATTTTTCTAAATATTCCAAAATGGAGAAATATTGCCTTAAAAACTGTTTTGGAGTCGGTTTACTTACCGTACCACATACCTATTCCTTTTCGGAGTCTGAAACATTCCGGAAAGTGTCCCTTATGTATTCCTCCGGGGTTACGGTTTCAACATTTATGGGATTACCTGAGATATAATGTTTGATTCTTTGACCGTTCACCACCTTCAGATTTGTGCCTTCGAAGTTGTTGATTTTTATGGCACCGGAACGTTAGACCTCCTCGATAACGTAAGGACCTTCCCATTTGGAGAGAAGTTTTCCTGCAAAAAATCTTAAACGAGAGTTGTATAGCAATACATAATCACCTAGTTTAAACTCATGCTTTTGTATTCTTTTGTCATGCCATCTTTTAACTTTTTCTTTAAACAACTTGGCATTTTCATAGGCTTGGGTTCTCCATTCATCAAGTGAGCTAATATCAAATAACCTCTTCTCACCGACAAGTTTGAAATCATAATTGAGCTCTTTAATAGCCCAATATGCCTTGTGTTCTAGTTCGAGAGGTAAGTGACATGCTTTTCCATAAACCATTTTATACGGAGACATACCCATAGGATTTTTATATGCAGTTCTATAGGCCCATAATGCATCATCAAGTTTCTTGGACCAATTCTTTCTAGATCTATTAACAGTCTTTTGCAAAATTAATTTGAGCTCTCTATTACTCAATTCTACTTGACCACTAGACTTTGGGTGATAAGGAGATGCAATTCTATGATTAACATCATATTTAGCAAGCATTTTACGGAAAGCACCATGAATAAAATGTGAACCACCATCAGTCATTAAATATCTAGGGACTCCAAATCTTGGAAAAATAACTTCTTTAAGCATTTTAATAAAAGTGTTATGATCAGCTCTACTAGTTGGAATAGCTTCTACCCACTTATTAACGTAATCAACAGCAACTAAAATATGTGTATATCCATTAGAGGAAGGAAAAGTTCCCATATAGTCAAAGCCCCAAACATCAAATGGTTCAATAACGAGTGAATAGTTCATAGGCATTTCTTGACGTCTACTAATATTACCAATTCTTTGACATTCATCACAAGATAAGACAAACTTACGGGCATCCTTGAAGAGAGTAGGCCAATAAAAACCAGATTGCAATACCTTATGTGCAGTTCTATCTCCAGCATGGTGTCCTCCATAAGCTTCGGAGTGACACTTGTGTAGGATCTTGTCACACCCTAGCTAGTCATGCATTAGAGTGTTGCATCATGTTTATTCTTTCACCAGAAACCTGAAATGGGGATGACAGAACCCCCAGTCCCCTCTGAAACCAACTAGGGTTTACTAAAAACTTTTTCAATGAACCTGAAATGCCCTTCTAAAATGCCCATCATTTTTGTCTTGGTTCAGAACCTCTGCCAAAAGTGGTGCACATTTTCCTAGGCCATCCTAGGGTTTTTGAATTAAATCATAAATATTTGAATTTGGGCATTTAAAATTATATAAAATATTTAAATGCTCAAATAACTCCAAACTAAAATGTTTCATGTTGGAAATAATCCAACTATGGACCAGGAGTAGTTTGATGATTTTAGGAGTTGCCTAAGTATTTTATTTAATTCAACAAAGTTGCAGAAGTATTAAAAAAACAGAAAACAGAAAAAATGGAAAAAGCTTACCTGGCGCCCAGCACCCGGCCCACCTGCCGGCCCAGCCCAGCACCGCGCCAGCGAGCTGCTTGCCGGCCAGGCAGGCGGGCAGGTGCTCGACGGCGAGCACCGCATGGGTGCCACGCACCTGCTCGTCGCCTCGCCGCCTCCCTCGCCCGACTAACGCCGTGAATCGGCCTCCCTCTCTCCCCCGAACCTCCCAGACACCCCCTCTCCTCTCCAGCTCCTCTCCCTCGCTCTCCCACGCCATGGCCGACGCCATCGCCGCCACCCCCTCGCCGTAGCCACGCCCTCCGTCAACCCCACGCCGTGCCGCCGTGTCCAGGAGCTCCGCCGCCGTCCAGTTCATCGAGCTAGCCGAGCCCCGTGTGCTCGTGCGGCCCGAGACCACCGCACCGACCTCGCCCGAGCTCGCCGTCGCCGGAGATCCCCTTCAACGCCGTCGCCGCCTCAGCTCGTCCCCGACCCCGCCGGTGGCCTCTACGGGAGCGCTGTGAGCCTAGCTACCCTCCGACCCTCCCTCTCTCATTCCCGAGCCGTGTAGCCACCGCACGAAGATCACACGCACGCACCGCCGCGGATCTCGTCGCCGACGTGCTCCCGGCCATCCTCCGGCCAACCCGCGGTGTCCAACGCACTCACCACGCTGCGTTGGGCCCAACCGTGCACTTCCCGCACCTCCCCGCACACCCTAGGCCGAGTTCGCTTTCACCCAAACTCCGGTGGCTGCCAAAGTCGTCGCCGGCGCCAACTCCGGCCACCCCGACCCCAACGGACTCCACCAAGAGCTGCGGCTCGTCCTCAGCTCCACTACGATGGTCTCCGCGACCCATTTGGTGGCCGAAACGGCCAAAACCACTTCCGCCGCCGCGTCGGGCTCGCCGGCGGCTAAACGCCGGTGCAGCCGACCCGGGTTTGACCACGGGTGGGCCCTGGTTGACTCCCCTGAGTCAATGACAGGTGGGGCCCAGCCCTGCTAATTAAACAGGTTTAGTTTTAATTAAACTTTAATTAATCTAATCACCCTAACATGCGGGACCCACTGTCAGGTTTGACCCGGACGTGTTCCGTTGACCTGCTGATGTCACACTGACGTCAGGCTGATGCAATAATTGATTTTCTGGAATTATTCTAATATAGGAAATTCCAGAATATAATTTAAACTTCAAAAATTCATAACTTTTATTCTGTAACTCCAAATCAGACAAATTATATATGAAAAATGATCAGAAAAATCCAATCTATCCATCTGTACTATTTTCATGCATGACTAAACAAGTTAACTTGATGTTTAATGCAGAACAAGGAAAAACACTTTAAAGGGCCATGTTTGAGTTTGAAATTTGAATCTTTGATTCAAATTGGTTCAAACCCTTCTGGTCTTAGTTGCATTACCCCAACACACTCATATTGCTATGTTTCATGCATGCATCATATTGTTGCACATTGTTTGGTGATGGTTGTATATCGGTGTTCTTTGCGGCAGGATCTGCCCCCGAGGAGTACCGTGATTACCCTAACGAAGAACCGTATCAGTGCATCGAACCATCAGGCAAGCAACCAACCATTTGATCATATCGATACAATCCCATGTTCTCGCTCCTGCTCTCTTTTACTGCATTAAGACAACGCGTTTCAAACTGCTGTGTGCTACGGTAGTTGAACCCATTTCCTCTGCATGACCTGTCATTGCCACAGTAACTAGATGAAACCCACTAGCATGTGTAGGAGTTGATTGAGCCATATGTATGTGTTGTTCCTACCTTGCTATGCCTGCTATGCTTAGAGTCGTGTCAGGTCTGGTTCATCTGGGTGATGGGCTGGAGTGAGATGGTTATGTCGGTAATGAGAGTGGTGTGGTGAACACGATTTGGTAAAGGTATCGATGAGAGGCCATGTAGGAGTACATGGTGGGTTGTTTCATTGACGCCGACCTTAAGCACTGAGATCTGTATGTGTGATTTAAGATACAGCTACTACCATGCATTGGGCCCTGAAATATGACCCCGCTCGACTTCTTATTCACCCTAGCTCTCTGTCCAGGAGTTGCAAGTAGTTTCTGGTGTTTGTAGCCTACTGGAGGACGTGGACAGCGCTGACCGTAGGGGTGGGCTGTGATGCGGTAGGTACGTGGCCGGGTGTACTGAATACCCGTTAGGTATCTCGGGAACCCTGTTCACATCGTTCGGGGCCATATGGGAAACCTCGGCCGGACTCCCTGCGGATGGAACCTGGATAGGCGATAAACCTGGACTAGAGGCTTAGGTGTTTAGGTAGGTCGTGGTCTACACCCACGTCGGCTTTCGCTTGAAGTCTGCCGAGCACATGTCGTGTGCAGACGCTAAGTGGTGGAAACATGTATGCAGAAGTACAGCCCTGCAGGGTTATCATAATCTATTCGAATAGCCGCGTCCGCGGTAAAGGACTACTTGGTTGCCTATACAGTTCATAGACAAGTAAATGGAAACTACTAAAAGCCTCAAGATAAGTGTGAGTGCCGAGGATGGCTCTTCCGTAGGAAGACGGAGGCGGATCCTCGGTAGTGTATTGAAGTGGTGAGTAGTGGACTCGTGTGCGCAAAACCATTTCAAGTTGGAGTCTCTTAGGTTAGCCTAGCCAAGAGTCAAAGCTGGCTTGCTGCAATAACTCCACCAACCCTTCTTGATAATATGCATGTATGTAGGATCTGATGTAAGTCTTGCTGAGTACCTTTGTACTCATGTTGCTATAATCTACATTTTTACAGAAGACGCTGCAACCCCTTCTGATGGGTTCTATGTAGACGTTGACATCAATGAGTAGGCTAAGGCCCAGGTGGTGATCCTGAGCTTGTGAAGGACCACGTAGTATAGCTAGGCTTTCCAAGCCTCTTTTATTTTACTAGTTGTCTGTACTCAGACAAGTTACTTCCGCTGCTGGTTTGTATGACTGTATGACTTGAATGCTGGGTCGTGTGACCCGTACCTTTGTGTATGTTATGTATGGCTCTCTGAGCCTTAAATAAAGTACTTGTGTCATAGAGTCATGTTGTGATGCCTTGTTGTATTTGCACATATCGAGCATATTGTGTGTATGATTGAAATGCTTGGTATGTGTGGGATCTGACCATCTAGTTGTTTATCTTTAGTAGCCTCTCTTACCGGGAAATGTCTCCTAGTGTTACCGCTGAGCCATGGTAGCTTGCTACTGCTCTGGAACACTTAGGCTGGCCGGCATGTGTCCTTCCTCGTTCCGGTGTCTGTCCCTTCGGGGAAATGTCACGCATTGAGTACTGGAGTCTTGTTAGCCCGCTACAGCCCGGTTTACCGGAGTCCTGCTAGCCCAGTGCTACAGCCCGGACCCACTTGCTATTGACTGACACGTTCAAAGCTGGGTCATGAATGCCTGTCCCTGTAAGTCTGTGCCACTTTGGGTTTACGACTAGTCATGTCAGCCCGGGCTCCTTATCATATGGATGCTAGCGACACTGTCATATACGTGAGCCAAAAGGCGCAAACGGTCCCGGGCAAAGGTAAGGCGACACCCGTGGGGATACCGTGCGTGAGGCCGCAAAGTGATATGAGGTGTTACAGGCTAGATCGATGTGACATCGAGTCGGGGTCCTGACAGCGTTGGCATCAGAGCCGGACTGCCTGTAGGTTCTCCAAGCCAAACTGGTCGATGTTGAGTCTAGAAATTCTTTAGTTATATGTAGGGGAATTGTTTGTGGGTTGGAACGTAAGGCTCTTTTTACTCCTTTATCTTATGACATTCTGATCTGAGTCAGTCTATTCTTCCACCGGGGGTTAAGGAATTAGGATCTATTCTCTCTATTAGGATCACGTGTTACTAATCAGTAGTACCTTATAGGTTTGATGGATACAAGCCTAGTTCAGCTCTTCTACCACGTTATGTTGTTAGGATGGATTCAGAACTTTGATATGATGATGTTGAGTGTGTATGAAATCCTTTGTGAAATGTCTCAAAATCCTTCTTGAGCATTTACAGCTGTTATGCTACCGAAATTTTGCTAGAAATTCTAATGCCTTTGCATTATGATTGTGTTTTCAGATGGCCACTCGCGATCTCAATCAAGTGGTTCGCCTGACTCGATGCCTAGATGTACCCGGCCATACTGCCATGTTGGTCAGGGTAATGACTGAGGCCGGATACCGTTGGTATCCTGAGTACACGGTCGAAGAGCAATTCCGAGACTTTAATCAAAGCCAGTATCTCTGCACTGTCAGGATATTTCCATCCTATCCTGGGTCCACCGAGCCCCTTCACTGCTCCTATGGACTCGGGGTTACTATTGAGATGGCTGTGCAGGACGCCGCCTACTCTATGATGACCATCATGCGAGTCAGATCTGGTCTATTTCGGGACTCTGATTTCCGGTATATGCTAGGATCACTGCCGGGAGCACAAGGGTATCTCCAGGCTATCTATGCTGACCCCACTCAGGAGGATTCACGGACTCGCACCACTGCTAAGATGCTCGAGGATAAGGACCGTGAAAATCGGGCCTTGAGGTTAGAGCTCTTCAATACCCGTGCTGACCATTGGGCCACATTGACTCGGTTTGCACCGGCGGTGCAAGCTGGATATTCGGATATGCGCGATCTCTATCCTGTGAGATCTGCTTTGCCAGACGTGATGGGTTGGCGTGATGTAGGAGACATCACCCCACCTCGCGGTCCCCGCAGGCCACCGTCTGTTGGTCCAAGACCTCATCCTAGCCCCTATGGTCCACAAGCTCCGTGAGATCGTCTGTTTCTGGATGATCATGTTGAGCTTCCAGGCTATGGAGGTGACTTCTACGAGGACTACTACGGATCGGTCTGAGTTAGTGGTAGTATCACTAGTTCGTGTTAGCTGTGTCGTCTATCGTCCTGCGTGACTCGTGGGATATGACCTAGTTTGTATCGCCTTTCGGAGGTGTAGAAAAATAATGTATAGGAGCTTGGAATGCCTCCGATGAGCTGTAATCCTCTTTTCACCGTATTAGTACCTTGTTTGGTCTTGTACTAAACCCTGTATGGTGTGTATGACGATGGAATAAAGAAGCAGTTTCTGTATCTACCATGTCATACGGATGATCATCTTGCATTCCGAGTTATTCCTTACATTCTGTATCCTATGTCGGAATTTTATCATCCTGACTAATCATTGTCTTGTTTACCTAGGATGGTCAACACGCGCACAAACCCTGCTCCCCAAGAGCAGGCCGAAGGCAGTGAAGTCAGGAATGCAAATCTGCCTCATCCTCCTTCCCTAGCCGAGGTTATGATGGAAGCCGAAAGAAACAAGCGGGAGACCAACCGTTTGTTGGAGCGTATTGAACAGAACACGACACACCATCAAAGGACTAACGTGGTGTCACTCAGTGATTTTATCAAGTTACATCCACCCACCTTCCACCACTCCGTCGAGCCTCTCGACGCTGATGATTGGCTTCGCAGTATCTCTCACAAACTGCGTTCCGCGCTGGTAGCGGAGGCTGACAAGGTCACCTTTGCTGCATATCATCTTGAAGGCCCCGCCAGTCTATGGTGGGAGAATTATGGAGCTATGCGCCCAGCGGGCCATGTCACTACTTGGGCTGAATTCAGCGAGGCTTTCCGTGAACATCACATTCCGGAGGGTCTCATGGACCGTAAGCGTGAGGAATTTTGCAGTTTCACTCAGGGCCGACTCTTTGTGGATGCTTACAGCAGGGAGTTCGGTAACCTCGCACGATATGCAACCGAGGAAGTTTCTACTGATGCCAAGAAGCAAGCAAGGTTCCGTAAGGGGCTTAGTCCTGAGCTTCGCCGCGACCTCCGTCTGCATGAGTGCACATCTTTTCAAAAACTTGTTAACAAGGCCATCAGTGCTGAAACTGGTCAGACTGATTATGACGCAACACGCAAGCATGGCCGTGACGCGGGTTCCTCATCCGGTGCTGGTCCTCAGAAGCGCCGCGTATGGGTGCCCAACACCGCCCTGCCACCCAGGTTCACACCGAGGCCATCCTTCCAGGCGCCTTGCCCCGTTCAACAGTTTACACCAGCCAAGCCCTATGGGGGTCCAACCAACAATGCTCCTCCACGTACCAGTTCCGTGACTTGTTTCAAGTGTGGGGAATCTGGTCACTATATGCGTGAGTGTCCCCAGACCAACCCCAACCAATCTGCTAAAGCTGTTGGCCGTGGCAAGCCGACAGGGAAAGTGTTCCACGCCAAGCCGGCCACCGCTACACGTGGCCATGTCAACTGTATCTCTGCCGAAGAAGCTCAAGAGGATCCCAACGTCGTTCTCGGTACGCTCCTTGTTAATTGCCACTCGGCATCTGTTCTTTTCGATACAGGAGCCTCTCATTCATTTATATCCGAGAACTATGCCCGTCTGCATAACACCGCATTCTGTGACATGCCATCCACTATGGAAATTTCTACTCCTGGTTCTAGATGGCAGACCTCCAGGGTAAGTTATGGAAATGAAATCCAAGTCGACAGACTTGTTTTCCTTGCATCCTTGATAGCTCTCAAATTTTCAGATATTACTATCATTTTGGGTATGGACTGGATGTCAGCTCATCATGCCAAAATTGATTGCTTCTCTAAGACTGTTCAACTCACTCATCCTTCGGGGAAGATAGTCAATGTCTTGACCCGATTAGCCAAGCGACAATTATATTCTCTTAACGCCAGCCCTTTGCCAGACCTTGAGGACGTTCCGGTAGTCCGTGACTTCCCGGATGTCTTCCCAGAGGAATTGCCAGGTGTTCCACCTGACAGGGATGTTGAGTTCGTAATAGACCTCATTCCAGGAACCGTTCCGATTGCTAGAAGACCCTATAAGATGGCACCACTAGAACTAGCCGAGCTTAAGAAACAACTCGATGAGTCCTTGAAAAAGGGTTTCATCCGACCTAGTTCATCTCCGTGGGCTTGCCCCGTCCTATTCGTCAAGAAGAAGGATGGTACGGACCGGATGGTTGTAGATTACCGACCTGTCAATTTGGTCACAATCAAGAACAAATATCCGCTCCCTAGGATCAACGACCTGTATGATCAGCTCGCTGGATCCTCAGTCTTCTCCAAAATGGATTTGAGGTTGGGCTACCATCAAATCAAAATCAGAAACGGGGACATTCCTAAAACGGCCTTTGTTACCCATTATGGCCAATACGAGTACACCGTCATGTCTTTCGGTTTAACCAACGCTCCAGCCACCTTTTCTCGGTTAATGAACTCAATCTTCATGGAGTATTTGGATAAATTCGTCGTAGTTTATCTTGATGATATACTCATCTACTCCAAGAACGAGGAAGAACATGCCGAACATCTAAGGCTAGTGTTGAAGAAACTTTGAGAGCATCGCCTTTATGCCAAGTTTTCCAAATGTGAATTTTGGTTGTCCGAAGTGACCTATCTGGGTCATGTAATATCTGGTAAAGGTATTGCTGTTAACCCTGAGCGAGTTCAAGCCGTCCTTAACTGGACTCCACCTGAATCGGTCAAGCAAGTTCTGAGTTTTCTAGGCTTAGCGAGTTATTGTCGTCGCTTTGTCGAAAACTTCTCCAAAGTTGCTAAACCTCTAACCGAACTCCTCAAGAAAGATAAAAAGTTTGAATGGACTCCACAATGTGAGCACAACTTTCAGGAACTAAAAAGACGCCTGACTTCTGCTCCCGTTCTGGTACCGCCAGACTTCTCCAAGGACTTTGTTATCTACTGCGACGCCTCGCGACAAGGACTAGGATGTATTCTCATGCAAGATCGACATGTAATTGCTTACGCCTCACGGCAATTGCACCCACATGAGGAGAATTATCCTACTCATGATCTAGAGCTTGCAGCCGTAGTCTATGCACTTAAGACCTGGCGACATTACCTCCTCGGTAACCGTTGCGAAATATTCACTGATCACCAAAGTCTGAAGTACATTTTTACCCAACCGGATTTGAATCTCAGGCAAAGACGTTGGGTTGAGTTGATCACAGATTTCGACCTAGGAATAACTTACACCCCAGGGAAAGCCAACGTCATGGCTGATGCACTAAGTCGTAAATCTTATTGTAACAACCTGATGTTACAACAAAGTCAACCGCTTCTCCATGAGGAATTTCGGAAGCTTAACCTTCACATTGTTCCTCAAGGATTTCTTTCCACCTTGGTGGCGAAACCTACTCTTACGGATCAAATCATCGCTGCCCAGAAGCGAGATAAGGGAATAGCTAAGATCAAGGAGAACATTGCTAGCGGAGGTGCTAGTTGTTTCTCCACAAATGATCATGGTGCTGTGTACTTTGAGAACCGTTTAGTGGTTCCCAAGAACCAGCATCTACGGCAGTTGATCCTTAAGGAGGCTCATGAATCTCCTCTCACCATTCATCC
>NC_057812.1:287546391-287652371 GCF_018294505.1 Triticum aestivum
TGAATCGGCCTCCCTCTCTCCCCCGAACCTCCCAGACACCCCCTCTCCTCTCCAGCTCCTCTCCCTCGCTCTCCCACGCCATGGCCGATGCCATCGCCGCCACCCCCTCGCCGTAGCCACGCCCTCCGTCAACCCCACGTCGTGCCGCCGTGTCCAGGAGCTCCGCCGCCGTCCACTTCATTGAGCTAGCCGAGCCCCGTGTGCTCGTGCGGCCCGAGACCACCGCACTGACCTCGCCCGAGCTCGCCGTCGCCGGAGATCCCCTTCAACGCCGTCGCCGCCTCAGCTCGTCCCCGACCCTGCCGGTGGCCTCTACGGGAGCGCTGTGAGCCTAGCTACCCTCCGACCCTCCCTCTCTCATTCCCGAGCCGTGTAGCCACCGCACGAAGATCACACGCACGCACCGCCGTGGATCTCGTCGCCGACGTGCTCCCGGCCATCCTCCGGCCAACCCGCGGTGTCCAACGCACTCACCATGCTGCGTTGGGCCCAACCGTGCACTTCCCGCACCTCCCCGCACACCCTAGGCCGAGTTCGCTTTCACCCGAACTCCGGTGGCCGCCAAAGTCGTCGCCGGCGCCAACTCCGGCCACCCCGACCCCAACGGACTCCACCAAGAGCTGCGGCTCGTCCTCAGCTCCACTTCGGTGGTCTCCGCGACCCATTTGGTGGCCGAAACGGCCAAAACCACTTCCGCCGCCGCGTCGGGCTCGCCGGCGGCTAAACGCCGGTGCAGCCGACCCGGGTTTGACCACGGGTGGGCCCTGGTTGACTCCCCTGAGTCAATGACAGGTGGGGCCCAGCCCTTCTAATTAAACAGGTTTAGTTTTAATTAAACTTTAATTAATCTAATCACCCTGACATGCGGGACCCACTGTCAGGTTTGACCCGGACGTGTTCCGTTGACCTGCTGACGTCACACTGACGTCAGGCTGACGCAATAATTGATTTTCTGGAATTATTCTAATATAGGAAATTCCAGAATATAATTTAAACTTCAAAAATTCATAACTTTTATTCTGTAACTCCAAATCAGACAAATTATATATGAAAAATGATCAGAAAAATCCAATCTATCCATCTGTACTATTTTCATGCATGACTAAACAAGTTAACTTGATGTTTAATGCAGAACAAGGAAAAACACTTTAAAGGGCCATGTTTGAGTTTGAAATTTGAATCTTTGATTCAAATTGGTTCAAACCCTTCTGGTCTTAGTTGCATTAGCCCAACACACTCATATTGCTATGTTTCATGCATGCATCATATTGTTGCACATTGTTTGGTGATGGTTGTATATCGGTGTTCTTTGCGGCAGGATCTGCCCCTGAGGAGTACCATGATTACCCTAACGAAGAACCGTATCAGTGCATCGAACCATCAGGCAAGCAACCAACCATTTGATCATATCGATACAATCCCATGTTCTCGCTCCTGCTCTCTTTTACTGCATTAAGACAACGCGTTTCAAACTGCTGTGTGCTACGGTAGTTGAACCCATTTCCTCTGCATGACCTGTCATTGCCACAGTAACTAGATGAAACCCACTAGCATGTGTAGGAGTTGATTGAGCCATATGTATGTGTTGTTCCTACCTTGCTATGCCTGCTATGCTTAGAGTCGTGTCAGGTCTGGTTCATCTGGGTGATGGGCTGGAGTGAGATGGTTATGTCGGTAATGAGAGTGGTGTGGTGAACACGATTTGGTAAAGGTATCGATGAGAGGCCATGTAGGAGTACATGGTGGGTTGTTTCATTGACGCCGACCTTAAGCACTGAGATCTGTATGTGTGATTTAAGATACAGCTACTACCATGCATTGGGCCCTGAAATATGACCCCGCTCGACTTCTTATTCACCCTAGCTCTCTGTCCAGGAGTTGCAAGTAGTTTCTGGTGTTTGTAGCCTACTGGAGGCCGTGGACAGCGCTGACCGTAGGGGTGGGCTGTGATGCGGTAGGTACGTGGCCGGGTGTACCGAATACCCGTTAGGTATCTCGGGAACCCTGTTCACAACGTTCGGGGCCGTATGGGAAACCTCGGCCGGACTCCCTGCGGATGGAACCTGGATAGGCGATAAACCTGGACTAGAGGCTTAGGTGTTTAGGTAGGTCGTGGTCTACACCCACGTCGACTTTCGCTTGAAGTCTGCCGAGCACATGTCGTGTGCAGACGCTAAGTGGTGGAAACATGTATGCAGAAGTACACCCCTGCAGGGTTATCATAATCTATTCGAATAGCCGCGTCCGCGGTAAAGGACTACTTGGTTGCCTATACAGTTCATAGACAAGTAAATGGAAACTACTAAAAGCCTCAAGATAAGTGTGAGTGCCGAGGATGGCTCTTCCGTAGGAAGACGGAGGCGGATCCTCGGTAGTGTATTGAAGTGGTGAGTAGTGGACTCGTGTGCGCAAAACCATTTCAAGTTGGAGTCTCGTAGGTTAGCCTAGCCAAGAGTCAAAGCTGGCTTGCTGCAATAACTCCACCAACCCTTCTTGATAATATGCATGTATGTAGGATCTGATGTAAGTCTTGCTGAGTACCTTTGTACTCATGTTGCTATAATCTACATTTTTACAGAAGACGATGCAACCCCTTCTGATGGGTTCTACGTAGACGTTGACATCAATGAGTAGGCTAAGGCCCAGGTGGTGATCCTGAGCTTGTGAAGGACCACGTAGTATAGCTAGGCTTTCCAAGCCTCTTTTATTTTACTAGTTGTCTGTACTCAGACAAGTTACTTCCGCTGCTGGTTTGTATGACTGTATGACTTGAATGCTGGGTCGTGTGACCCGTACCTTTGTGTATGTTATGTATGGCTCTCTGCGCCTTAAATAAAGTACTTGTGTCATAGAGTCATGTTGTGATGCCTTGTTGTATTTGAACATATCGAGCATATTGTGTGTATGATTGAAATGCTTGGTATGTGTGGGATCTGACCATCTAGTTGTTTATCTTTAGTAGCCTCTCTTACCGGGAAATGTCTCCTAGTGTTACCGCTGAGCCATGGTAGCTTGCTACTGCTCTGGAACACTTAGGCTGGCCCGCATGTGTCCTTCCTCGTTCCGGTGTCTGTCCCTTCGGGGAAATGTCACGCATTGAGTACCGGAGTCCTGTTAGCCCGCTACAGCCCGGTTTACCGGAGTCCTGCTAGCCAAGTGCTACAGCCCGGACCCACTTGCTGTTGACCGACACGTTCGAAGCTGGGTCATGAATGCCTGTCCCTGTAAGTCTGTGCCACTTTGGGTTTACAACTAGTCATGTCAGCCCGGGCTCCTTATCATATGGATGCTAGCGACACTGTCATATACGTGAGCCAAAAGGCGCAAACAGTCCCGGGCGAAGGTAAGGCGACACCCGTGGGGATACCGTGCGTGAGGCCGCAAAGTGATATGAGGTGTTACAGGCTAGATCGATGTGACATCGAGTCAGGGTCCTGACGGATCTGTTCCTGTTCATGCTCAGGTACACAACGTCTAATAACACCATCTACTCCTTTATAAAGATGTGGGTCATCCCAAAATTAATGCCTCAAATCATAGAAGAACTTTTTCTTTTGCTGGTATGTGAAACTAGGTGGTATAAACTTAGCAACAATGTAATTAGCATAATCAGCATACCATGGAGCAGTATGAGAAGCATTTATGACATTTAATTGCTCATCAGGAAAGCTATCATCAATAGGAAGTGGGTCATCAAGCAAATTTTCTAACCTAGACAAGTTGTCTGCAACAGGGTTCTCAGCTCCCTTTCTATCAACAATATGTAAGTCAAATTCTTGTAGCAAGAGAACCCATCTAATAAGTCTAGGTTTAGCATCTTTATTTTCCATGAGATATTTAATAGCAGCATGATCAATGTGAATAGTTACTTTAGAATCAACAATATAAGGTCTGAACTTATCACAAGAAAATATAACTGCTAAGAATTCTTTTTCAGTGGTAGCATAATTTCTTTGAGCATTGTATAGGGTTTTACTAGCATATTGAATAACATTTAATTTCTTATCAACTATTTGCCCTAGAACAGCACCTACAGCATAATCACTAGCATCACACATAATTTCAAAGGGTAAATTCCAATTAGGTGGCTGAACAATAGGTGCAGAGATCAATGCTTTCTTAAGTATTTCCAATGCTTCTACACAATCATCATCAAAGACAAATGGTATATCTTTTTGTAATAAATTAGTCAGAGGCCGAGAAATTTTAGAGAAGTCCTTAATGAACCTCCTATAAAATCTGGCATGACCAAGGAAACTTCTTATACCTTTGATGTCCTTGGGACATGGCATCTTCTCAATAGCATCAACCTTGGCTTTATCAACCTCAATACCTCTTTCAGAAACATTGTGCCCCAAGACAATACCTTCATTAACCATAAAGTGGCACTTTTCCCAATTCAAGACAAGATTAGTTTCTTCACATCTCTGCAAAACTCGATCAAGGTTGCTCACGTAATCATCAAAAGAAGATCCATAGACGGATAAATCGTCCATGAAAACCTCACAAATCTTTTCACAAAAGTCAGAGAATATAGCCGTCATGCATCTTTGAAAGGTAGTAGGTGCATTACATAGACCAAAAGGCATATGTCTATAAGCAAAAGTACCAAAAGGGCAAGTAAAAGTAGTCTTTGATTGATCTTTGGCTGACACAGGTATTTGAGAGAAACCAGAATAACCATCTAGAAAGCAAAAATGTGTATGTTTGGATAGTCTTTCTAGCATTTGATCGATAAAAGGTAAGGGGTAATGATCCTTTTTAGTTACCTTATTTAATTTGCGGAAATCAATTACCATCCTATAACCTATAATAATTCTTTGAGGAATCAATTCATCTTTATCATTAGGAACGACAGTAATACCTCCCTTCTTAAGGACACAATGGACATGACTTACCCACTGACTATCAGCAACGGGATAAATTATACCTGCCTCAAGGAGCTTTAGTATTTCCTTTCTTACCACTTCTTTCATTTTAGGATTCAGCCGTCGTGGATGATCATGAACTTTTTTAGCATCTTCTACCAAATTAATTTTATGTTGACATAGAGTGGGACTAATGCCCTTAAGATCATCAAGAGTATACCCAATAGCAGCACGATGCTTCTTCAGAGTTTTCAATAATCTCTCTTCCTCATGATCTGAAAGGTTAGCACTAATAATAACAGGATATATCTTTTTCTCATCAAGATAAGCATATTTAAGAGTATCAGGTAACGGTTTAAGCTCAAACACGGGACCACCCTTGGGTGGAGGAGGATCCCCTAGGATTTCAACAGGCAAATTGTGTTTCAAAATATGTTCCTGTTTAAAGAATACTTCATATATTTCCCTTCTTTCATTCATAAACATGTCATTTTCATGGTCTAGCAAATATTGTTCTAAAGGATCACTAGGAGGTACGACAATAGAAGCAAGACCAATAATTTCATCCTTACTAGGTAATTCTTCTTCACGGTGCTGTCTACTAAATTTAAAGAAACTAGCAAACATGCCCGTGCGTTGCAACGGGAGAAAGTCACATGCTCCTAGCACATTAAGGATGGCTTGGGACCCCTCCATCAGTCCACATTATCTATTCCAACATAGTGTCTCACCTATGTTGTCACTTATGCTCCTTCTCCCACTCACCGACCACGGCAATGGTGTCCTTCTGATCACAATGCGTCCAAACATGATCAATCCCAATATGATGATTTCAGCAACCATGCACACACACACACACACACACACACACACACACACACACCTGTCACTGAACCACCCAATTGCAAGTGAATGTCTAATAATTTTCAAATTAATATAGTGACCGACATGTTTCCCGAGCTAGGACCTACACCTAGTCCATTCAACATCCCACATACGTCGGCTCATTTTTAAATTGTGTATTTCTTTTCTAAAATGCATCAACATTGTTTTTTCAAACGTAAACACTTTTTAAATCACATGATCTTTTAAGAGCATAAATAGTTTTAAAATTATAATATATGTTTAAGCACATGGACACTTTTTAGAACTACATGATTTTTTTTCTAAAACAACTGTGAACATTTTTCAATTATATGAATATTATTTTAATACATGAACACTTTTCTTGGGACTACATAAAAGAAGCATGAATAGTTATAGTAACATCTTTCAAAAGGAAATAAAAAATTAGAACTTGTGAGCAAAAGTTTTGACCCGTATTCATTTGATTTTTTTCTTGATATGATGACGCGCTGAATATAACACCTTATTTATATCGCCCGTTCCACCATAGAGATCCCACCAGCGTGTCATTTGGCCCATAATTATGATCGTTCCTTTTGAAACTTTTTCCGTCTAAGATCCTTCTATTAATTTCCTTCCTTCTTTAAAATATACTCGAAATCCTGTTTACAATTGTGTTATTATACGTCCCTTCCGCACTCGCAATGTCAATTTGGCGCATAATTGTGATGGTACCTTTTAATTCCTTTTCTTCTAAGTTTATTCCTTCTTTTTATTTCTTTCCTTCTTCAATTTATGTATACCCAAATCCTGCTTACAATGGTGCCTACAATTAGGCGTTTCCACATCCGGCCTCAATTTCCTTCTTCAATTTATAGTGAACACCGCTGCTACTAGCCTATGATTATGGCGAGTCCCAATAAATGATGGTCCTCCTTGATAATCATGCAATTAAGTGCCCAATCGGTTAATAATTTGTTCTGACCCGTCCTCTTTTACTTTGATGGTGCAACAGTCCCTCCTTTACATTAATATAATGTCCCAATTAATTCCTCCTTTACAATGGAGGATGCAATCCCTCGTTTGATTATGTGATTAATGCCCAATAGCTTAATTTCTTCCGCGTTATAACGATTCTTCATCTCCTTAATTTCCTAGGCATCTCATTTATATTTCATGTAATTGTTGAAGGTATATAAATTGATTGAATTCGATGTATGGGATCGAAGTGACACAATTATAATTGCAAATAGTTGTGCACCTTCTGTCTTTTATAATAATACTATAAAGAAAGCCCACATTTAAATTCACAAATAGATTGTGGTTTAGTTGGCTACCGCAGTTGTACTATTTCGCTAGAGGTCTTGGGATCAATCCCCACACATATCTGTTAGTTTTTATATATACCATGAACGAAAAATCATGTGAGATACGTGGGCCTAGGCCCATTACATATTGCGAGCAAAAAATTGTGTGATATACATGGGCCGAGGCCCATTGCTGCGATGGTGCAAACCATTTTTTAAATTATTTGCCAAAAATAGTACCACCTCGGATACAACAAAACTCAAAAAATTAAAATTAATAATATAGGTGAACGGATGAAAAAATTGGAGAAACGCACCTTGCTTTATTAGTAGGTATAGATTAAATTCATGAGTCATATCATCTAAACCGATAGTAACAACATCCCTTTTGCAATCTATGGTAGCATTAACAGTGTTCAGGAAGGGTCTACCAAATATAATGGGACAAAAGCTATCTTGTGGGGAACCAAGAACAAGAAAATCAGCAGGATATTTAGTTTTCCCACACAAGACTTCAACATCTCTAAAATTTCCTGTTGGTGAAATGGTATCTCTATTGGCAAGTTTAATTGTGACATCAATATCCTCTATCTCAGCAGGTGCAATATCATGCATAATTTCTTTGTATAAGGAATAAGGTATTGCACTAGCACTAGCACCCATATCACATAAGCCATGATAACAATGATCTCCTATTTTAACAGAAATAACATGCATGCCTACCACATGTCTGTTTTTATCTTTAGCACAAGGTTTAGCAATTCTAGCAGTTTCATCACAGAAATAAATAACATGCCCATCAATATTATCAGACAAGAGATCTTTAACAATAGCAATATTAGGTTCAACTTTAATTTGCTCATGAGGTGTATAAGTTTTAATATTGCTTTTACGAACCACAGTTGAAGCTTTAGCATGATCCTTTATCCTAACAGGAAAAGGTGGTTGCTCAACATAAGAAGTAAGAACAATAGGATCATTATAAGTGGCAATCTTTTCTTCAACTTTAATAGGTGCAGCTACTTTTACCTCTATGGGAGGATGATATTTAAACCACTTCTCCTTGGGGAGATCAACATAAATAGCAAAAGATTCACATAAAGAAGCTACTATCTCAGAGTCAAGTCCATATTTAGTGCTAAATTTACGGAAAACATCGGTATCCATAAAAGATTTAACACAATCAAACCTAGGTGTCATACCTGACTCCTTACCTTTGTCGAGGTCCCAATTTTCAGAGTTGCGTTTAATTCTTTACAATAAATCCCATTTGAATTCAATAGTCTTCATCATAAAAGAGCCAGCACAAGAAGTATCAAGCATGGTGCGATTTCTATCAGAAAGCCGAGCATAAAAATTTTGAATAATCATTTCTCTTGAGAGCTCATGATTGGGGCATGAATATAACATTGATTTAAGCCTCCCCCAAGCTTGAGTGATGCTTTCTCCTTCACGAGGCCAAAAATTATATATATAATTGTGATCACAATGAACAAGATGCATAGGATAAAACTTCTGATGCAATTCCAATTTCAATCGTTTGTAATTCCAAGACCCCATATCATCACATAGCCTATACCATGTCGATGCATCTCCCTACAAATATAAAGGGAAGACCTTCTTCTTAACAACATCTCCGGGTACACCTGCAAGCTTAAATAATCCACAAACTTCATCCAAATATATTAGATGCTCATCAGGATGTTTTGTTCCATCTCCTAAAAGGGATTAGCTAGCAGTTTTTCTATCATACTGGAAAGAATTTCAAAGCAGACATTTTCATTTTTAGTAGGTTCAGTAGGTTGAGGAGCAACTCTTTGCTCTACTGGTCGTGGTGAAGATACCCCGAACAAGCCCCTCGGAGGATTACTTTCCATAGTAACAAGTGACAGTAAATTTCAGCACACTATATAAATTTTTCCTTACCAAATTCCACCTACCAAAGGCGCTTCACTCCCCGGCAATGGCGCCAGAAAAGAGTCTTGATGACCCACAAGTATAGGGGATCTATCGTAGTCCTTTCGATAAGTAAGAGGGTCGAACCCAACAAGGACCAGAAGGAAATTATAAGCGGTTTCCAGCAAGGTATTCTCTGCAAGTACTGAAACAAGTGGTAACAGATAGTTTTGTGATAGGATAATTTGTAACAAGCAACAAGTAACAAAAGTAAATAAGGTGCAGCAAGGTGGCCCAATCCTTTTTGTAGCAATGGACAAGCCTGGACAAACTCTTATATAGAGAAAAGCGCTCCCGAGGACACATGGGAATATCATCAAGCTAGTTTTCATCACGCTCATATGATTCGTGTTTGGTACTTTGATAATTTGGTATGTGGGTGGACCGGTGCTTGGGTAATGTCCTTACTTGGACAAGCATCCCACTTATGATTAACCTCTATTGCAAGCATCCTCAACTACAACAAAAGTATTAAGGTAAACCTAACCATACCATAAAACATATGGATCCAAATCAGCCCCTTACGAAGCAACACATAAACTAGGGTTTAAGCTTCTGTCACTCTAGCAACCCATCGTGTACATATTACTTCCCAATGCCCTCCTCTAGGCCCAAATAATGGTGAAGTGGCATGTAGTCGACGTTCACCTAACACCACTAGAGGAGAGATAGCATACATCTCATCAAAATATCGAACGAATACCAAATTCACATGACTACTAATAGCAAGACTTCTCCCATGTCCTCAGGAACAAACGTAACTACTCACAAAGCATAAATATGTTCATAATCAGATGGGTATTAATATGCATATAGGATCTGAACATATGATCTTCCACCAAATAAACCAACTAGCATCAACTACAAGGAGTAATTAACACTACTAGCAACCTACTAGCACCAATCCCGGACTTGGAGACAAGAATTGGATACAAGAGATGAACTAGGGTTTTGAGAGGAGATGGTGGTGATGAAGATGTTGATGGATATTGCCATCTCCCGATGAGAGGAGCGTTGGTGATGATGATGGTGATGATTCCCCCTCCCGGAGAGGAGTTTCCCCGGCAGAACAGCTCCGGTAGAGCCCTAGATTGGTTCCGCCAAGGTTCCGCCTCGTGGCGGTGGAGTTTCGTCCGAGAAGATGGCTTCTTATTTTTTTTCCTATCGAAATACTTCATATAGCAGAAGATGGCCACCGGAGGGCCACCAGGGGGCCCACGAGGTAGGGGGTGCGCCCCCACCCTCGTGGGCAGGGTGTGGCCCCCCTGGTGAATCTCTTCCACTGAGTATTTTTTATATATTCTGAAAAAGTCTTCCGTGAAGTTTTAGGACTTTTGGAGCTGTGCAGAATAGGTCTCTAATATTTGCTCCTTTTCCAGCCCAGAATCTCAGATGCCGACATTCTCCCTCTTCGTGTAAACCTTGTAAAATAAGAGAGAATAGGCATAAGTATTGTGACATAATGTGTAATAACAGCCCATAATGCAATAAATATTGATATAAAAGCATGATGCAAAATGGACGTATCGGACATCTATCGACGGACCCCTTCTCTACGAGTTTATCTTTAATTTGAGCTTTGATCCTCGTCTAGTTTGTCTGTCGGGATTCATCTTGTCTCCTTTGGGCAGTGAGGTTATGATTTCTTGTCATGTGGCATTTTTTCGTGTTATATGTTATAATCCGGTGCTTCAGATCAAAATGATGACAACTGCGCCTCCGAGGCACGTGCATGAAGACTTCTCGACAGTCATTGCCGAGGTCAAGCCAGCTCCGGCCGGTGGACAAAAGAAAACTAGTACTCCAGTATATAGGTAGGAGCCTCCGCGCTTGCTTGCTAGTGTTGCTCTCTTCACACTGTCTCGTCCTCTCTAGATCTAAACACGACAGCGGTGGCCACACACACTCTCTCTCTCTACTCACCACTGGTCACAGATCCAGCCAGATCCTCTCTGTCGGGGGAGATGAGAAGGTGCAATGTTCACGCGGTCGTCCTCGGTGATGGCTCTTACCCACTGCCGATGCGTCCCCATCAGCGTGCCTTGCCGTTCTCTCCCAAGCATTGCTGGTGAGGGAGGGCCTCCCATCCCTTCTTCCTCGCTGCCATAGTGTGGGTAGATCCGGCCTCCCGCCGCCCACCTAGCGACATCCCGGCGACCCTCAGGTATAACTTCCTTCGAAACCGGCCTTGCTCTACTTCTCGAGCTCCTGACGTCGCTGCATTTGTATCTTTTACTATTTCTCAGGCCCCCTCATGTAGATAGGATCGATCGGCTGTTCGAAAACCACCTATTTTTGTACTGTTAAGAGGTAAAACTAGTTCATGCACTCGAATCTAGTAGTACTTGGTTCAAACAAGGAAGAAAGGGGGTGGGGTGGGGGAAGATTTGTTACCTGAATCTAGGACTTGGTCGAAAGAGGAAATAATGGGGGAGAAAAGTAGCAGAGACTGGCTATCCAACTGGTCTCTAGGTCTAATAGGGAAATAAAGGGAATGCAGTACAAACTCAATATAAACCCGATCTATTGGTTGAAAAAGGAAAGAAAGTGGGGACTAGGGGACATGTCAACAGAGTAAGTCCGGCACTAGATTTGCTAGCCTCACACAGTATAAGGTGGCTATATACCGAAAAAATGGGACCAACCCAGATATCCTCTTCTGATGTTTGTTGCCCCGAGCCGCTCTTATGTAATTCCACTGGTAAAATGTAGCAGTCGCGCTGTTAAAAGTAAGGACACGTTAAACCAATGTTGTTTTCAATGTAATGCCTCCAGTAATATGAATCAATGGCACTTTTTTTCATGTCCTGCTAAATTTCCCATTAAGATAAGTTGCTTCTTTTCGTTAGAGATGCAACTGTCCTGGTCCGCCTACTCTCCAGGAGCTTCACGACCAACCTTGATGTTGCTCAATTTTATTGCAACTAATGAAGAAGCTATGTGGGTTTTGTTTTCTGACGGAAATGGAACCGGGGCTGGAGCCCTTTTCTTAAAAAAAGAAGAAGAAGTTGCTAGCTCATGGGACATTGCTTCATTTTAGGTGAACTGCACCAAAAGGTCCCATGAATTGAATCATCCATGTTGGTGACTGGTGTCATCCCTTCTACGATGGCGTTGACTGCAGATATGGTTCCTACCACGAGGTATGTTCCTTTTTGGTCTGACTGTTTACCAAAGATCATGCATGTTGGTCCTGCTCTTGTGCTACTATTCTGGCACTGCCATGATAAAGCAGTAATGTTATTATTTTGCACCTTAATCTAGTGGCACTATTAATTTGAGGCAATGTTTTGGCACCGCTAGTGCCACTGTTTTTATATATCGAAAGAGGGGGTTCCCTCCGATTTCATTAAAGAAACCCAACCATAGAGAACCATTATCTGACAACATCTCAGTGTAAACGGGCAGTTATGCAACTACTACTAGAACGGACTGAGTACTAGCAGGAGACAAGTTCGCCACATAAGCTAGGAAGGTAGGGGGACGTAGCACCAGCTCGACCAAGATTGGATTACAACCCAAATGCTACCACAGAAACATTAGGGGGAAGATAGGGACTAAAAGAGCCAGCTTCAGCATCCCAGTCTAAGCACCCCCGGCCTTCATACTTGCGACGCATGGTACAACTCGTTTGCCACCTGCTCGACCCTAGTGTCACTGATAAAATGAAGTAACAATACAGTTAAAATAGACCGAGTGTCCTCTCTATCATTTCATTTCCAATGTAGATAAAGAAAGTGCTTCTCTTTGTTAATGTATGTTTCATCAACTAGTCTCGTTTGTTAATGTTTAAGCGTTTCTGCAAACGGGGGTGCTTAATTTTAGTTGATCTGCACAAAAATAGAGATTTGAATGTCTCAAGGCCCCTCCTTGTACTACCGTTGTACACTGATGTTCATCACTGGCAGAAGGTGTATCGGGGAGACTCGGTCGATTTCCAGTATGATGTAATATTTTCTTCTGTTTATTAGTGTATGTTTCATCAACTAGTGCCACTATAATCTAATCACGCCTTTTCATTATCTGTGCAAACAGGGTTATTCAGCTGCATTTTGGTGGAACTGCACAAATGTACGGATGGAACCGGCATATATGCAGAGTGCGAGGTGCCAAGTAAAAATTACTGACACCAACCTGCTCCATCTAAGCATTGGCAGCCGCCACCATCAGTGGGATGTGTGGCGCTCACTGTGGACGGATCTTTCTCAGCAGCAAATCCTCTAACCAAATACTAGTAGCTTAGACTTAAAAAAATACTAGTAGCTTATATTGGCAGTTTTCTAGGGGTGTACTCTTTTTTGAAAGAAGCACCAATCTATTTTTCTTTATTTGTACACAGTGTCACAACTTTGACCCAAAGGTCTAGAGCTAATTTAGGGTGATTGGCGTAGTACTCGGAGATTGATTGTAAGCATGATTTTTATTAGTTGTCACACTGATTGTAAGCATGAGCAGATGGAAGATTAGATTAGTGCGAAGCTTACCTTAAACCCTACCGACGCCGTTGAAACGAGGCGAGCGTCGAGGGAACCATGGAGAATGGCAGGGAAGCGACGTCGCGCCATCCGGCCTCCTCTTGCGGTGGGAGAATGAATACTCTAGTGGCTCCGGCTGGCTCTGCACCCTCACGAACGGCACACCATACTCGATCGATTTGTTATCCTCTGGGTGCTTGACCTTCGACCTATACGCCCACCACCTCCGCCTGACTTTCGCCTCGGGCGAATCTGTCTGCTCCATCGCCCAGAGGAGATACTCGATGAACTCGAAGGACTGCGGCGTGACTGCCGCCGAGGAGTACATTGTCGCCCACATCACCGTCGTCTCGCTCTTTCGCATACATTGCCTCATGGCCCTCACCGTCCTCGAAATCTCTCACTCATTGTCAAACCAAGTAAGGATCTCCTTCAACTTGGCTAAGTTTGCCTGGTCGCCACCGGCGATCTGGCAGATTCACTGATGCATCCCCTCCATAGATGTCCTTCTGAGTGGTCCGATGCTAGCTTTGGAAGATGGGAGGAGAGACGGTGGTCTTGCAATAGAGAAGAGGGAGAGGCGAGACGGTGGTTTTGGAATGGAGATGATGGAGAGGAGAGGTTCCCCTGCCTTTCGGTCGCTGACAGGTGGGCCCCACGCTTGGTGGGACCCATGTGCCAGTGTCTCAATGGCAGGATGGGCTATGTCAGGGGATCCTCGTCCGAGGAGAGAGGAGGTGGTTTTGCAATGGAGAAGAGGAAGAGGCGAGACGGTGGTTTTGGAATGGAGATGATGGAGAGGAGAGGATGTGGTTTTGCAATGGAGAAGAGGGAGAGGAGCGTGCGGCAGCGATTTAGGATTAGACGAGAGGGCCAGCACGCTGTGACTGGATCAAAATCAAAATCAATTTACCCTTCAATTAAGAAAGCGACCCCACATTAACTAGTCTCCCTTTTATTCTGGGTCATAATTGACCATGATTTTTGCAAATAGAATATATGTTATACGTTGCAAAAATAATATAATTTGAAAATACATTCAGATACAAACCAAACGATACAATTTTTGGTGACATGCATTCACATTTTGCTTGTCAAATATAGTACGTGGTCAAACTTTGACCCAAAATACGCAAAACAAAAAATACTTCCAAGACCAGCGCCGCTCTTCTCCTCTTAAACCACCGCCGCTCCTCTCTTGTTCCAATCTAAATCCAGCGCCGCTCCTCTCCTCTTCCATTTCAAAACCACCACCCCTCCTCTCCTGTTCCAATCCAAAACCAGCGTCGCTCCTCTCCCATTCTAAACCAAAACCAGCGTTGCTCCTCTCCTCTTCCATTCAAAAACCACCACCGGCGAGTGAAGGTGATGTGGAGACGTAGATCGATGGAGGAGTATAACCGATACATGAGGATCGCAGACGGCGACCCTATGAAGCTAGCTAGGATGTTGGAGATATAGTCTTCGTTTGACAACAAGGACCAACTAGCAGCAACGGTGACATCCATGGCCAAATATTTGCAACAGAGCGAAAAGGCGATGATACACCTAGAGGGGGTCGCCCGGGAGTACATAGAGCTGCTCCTCTGGGCCATGGAGCAAACAGATTCACCGAATCCGACCGTGAGGGAGCGGTGGTGGGAGTATCGATCCCAGATGGAGCATCCACCAGAGATTGAAGGATCGAGCATCTACAGGGTGTCGTTTGTGAGGGTGACGTTCTAGGGCGAGCCGGTGGAGTCTTCGTCGACTGAACCCAACTGCAAGAGGAGAAAAACAGTTGGCCCGATGACGCTTCCCCGCCATCCTCTCCCTCGCCGTTCACATTGTCTCACGGGGCGGTTGTCTGCCACCGAGGAATAGGAGGGATTTGCCCCCCCCCCCAACCAATAGTCGGGCAGGTTGTGAATTGTCAGGAGGAGCTTAGGGTTGTTAGTATTTGCAGGCTGTGAATTGTGTTTTGTGTTGTGTATTTTGAGAGTCTTTCAGATATGAATGTCTTTTGAATTTCAGATTTGCAGTATTGAGCATATGAAGTATTTTATGAATTCTAGAGATCTATTTTTAGCACTTAAAAATGTAGTTTCATAGGAGTATAAAAGTGCAGACAATGTGATTCTCAGAGAAGAAACTGCAAGTTTCAGTTTCAGTTTCAGATAAGAAACTCCAAGTTCAATTTCAGATAAGAAACTGCAACTTTCAGAGGCAGAGCATTTATATTAACACGGCCTTTTCAAACAGTGTTAACATCATGATGGAAGTTTTATTCATGGTCAAAACTGGAACTACCAGCCAGTTAACATCATGTTGATCAACATTCATGCATAGCACATCTTCATATGATGCACAATCAAAAAGATATGATATTTTCAAAATGCCCACACAATGTCGAGTGTGCGAAAAACAGAGAAAACAAGGGACGAAGTTCTGGCAAGTGTAGGACGTGGTGTGCGTAGATGACAATTGGGACCCACATGTCAATAAAGGTAGAGGCAAAAATTTGGAGATATTTTCTCTACACAGGTGGAATCGAACCCAGGCGGAACAGTTGTCGGGTAGTGTCACTCGGCCACTGGGCTAGTTCAGTTGTTTCGTTAGTAATAAGGCACTTCCTCTGGTTGTCGGATCTCCTCCTATGCCTTTGTGCGCTCGTCATGACGCCGTTGTCTGCCATTGTGAACATGCTGAATAAACGAGAGGAATCTGGAGAGGATTGTACGTGGAGAGGCGGACAGTCGAGACCCACCAGGTCTATGGCCGTACGCAAGCAAGTGCCTCATCGAAAAAATACTTCCTCCTAATGCTATATTGACGTTGGGGCCCATGGGTTTGTCAACGTAGTTACATATTTTTTAGGTGCTTCAATGTAGTTACTATAGGAGATAAATTCACAACGAAGCCGGGGAGCTAGCAGGTATCATTTCTTATCACTGGGGCAGCAAGTATCAGCTGGGTTTTGGGATGCCCCGTCTAGGCTTTCTTTTTTTACATGCGCAGCCCACGACCTCGGATGGGAGGTCCATAAGGCTGTTTGTATTTTCTTGAGGGTCGTCATGTATCGACCGGCCTATGGACCTCCCATCCAAGGTTTTATTTTTCCTGAAACATCGGCAGCCCAATTTATGTATTTTTTGAAGAAAACGCAGAGGTCTGTTCTATTTTTTATATAAGAATAGGAACGCCTGGTCCAACTTATGTTTCCCTTCTAACTATATTATATGTACTTAAATTATTTTATATTTTATTATATATTATTGTTATTGTCATCATATATTTAACAGATACTTACATATGTAAGAAAACAATATCCCACATCTTGTTAACTTATAAAAATAATTTCTTAACAATAAATCCTGGATTTTTTGGCAACGAAAATCCTGGTGATTGTGTACAAAAGCTTGGTAAGATTTAAGGACCACTATAATAATAAATCACTTATTATTTAAATATATATATATAACAAAATGCTCAGCCCGTGTTTATTTTTTGATAACATTGTTGTGCCCACCCCAACATTATAATTAGAATCAGCCCAGCAAAATCGTGTATTTCGAGAAAGTGCAAATGTCCAGTAATTTTTTAGGAAAAACATAAATGGGACGCATGGACGCTACATTATTTGTTCACCCAGCCTAGCTAATGGACTGTAATTCAAAAAAAGATCGAATGGACTGTAAATTCTACCCTGCAAAAAAAGACTGTAAATTTTGAAAAAAAAATGGGTTGAATATGTGCCACATTTTTGGAGGCTGAAATGTGGGCCAATAGGCCGAAGCCAATGCAAGTCGTTGTCAACTTAGTCAACAAATGATTCTGACATCGTTAGCCATTGGATTTACATCCAACGACCGGCATCCATCTTCAATCTCTCGTCTTCTTCCTCCAGCGCCGCCGGGACCACCTGCTCCCGCCTCCTGCTGGTAGCAGCTCTTCTTAGCACGCTTTGCTGTGAAGCGCTACTCCAGCGTTGGCCAGGCCATCCCTCCACCCCTCCACACCTCCTGTTCTTCTCCACGGACTGCCGAACCACACCGCACCAGAACCAGTTAACCCTCGTACACCTCTCCGTATGCGACTCTACTCCCGCATCTTCCCATCTCCGGCTCGTTGCTGTCCGGGGCCTCGTCGTCGTCCACCACCTTGGATGCGCTCGGCGCGGAGTGGTCAACGTTGTCAACAAACGACACCATCAGAAGTATACTGTGCATGGAGAGGCTGACAGTTGGGTCCACGGCCGCATGCAAGGAAATGCCTCCTTATTACGTGCAAAATAATGATTCCTCCGCCTGACAGCTGGGACCCACCAGAAGGGCCTCTGTATTTCGTGAAAAAAATGTTCCCACCGCTAACAGGTCGGACCCACCAGCTATATCTTCGCACGCAAGTGCCTCCTTATTACGCACAAAAAATGAATACGCCCCCTGCTAGTTGGGACCCACCTTGGTGGGAGGCTGACTTGTGGGCCTACTAAGTTGACAGGGACGGAGTGCTTTGTCAACTTAGTCAATATGAACGATTCTAGCTCCAGTGACCGTACGATGTCCATCCAACGGCCGTAGTGCTTCTTCAACCTCTGGTCTTGTTGCTCCAGCCACCCAAAGCAGCGCTGGTCGTGCCGCATGCTCCTGCCTCCCGTGGCCGGCTGTGCTGCCATGGAGGCCTCACCGCCCCTACTATTCCCACCGCTGGCCAGGCCATCCCTCTACTCACCCACACCCCCTGTTATTCTGCGGCGACGGCAGCCTCACACCGCAGCGAACCAGTGAACCCTCATACTCCTCTACGCGTGGGCATCCACTGCAGCGTCTTCCCCGGCTCCGCACCGTCCCCTTCCTAGGCATCGTCGTCGTCCACCGCCCTGGTGCTCTCGGCGCGGCGTGATCACCATGGTCAAGGAACGGCTTCCATCGGACGTGGACTGTACATGGAGAGGCTGACAGCTGGGACCCACCGGACGGGCCACCATATTTCATGAAAAAAAATGTTTCCCCCTGACTGCTGGGACCCACCAGCTACATCTTCGCACGCAAGGAAGTGCGTCCGAGCAAAAAAAATGATTCACCCCCCTGACTGCTGGGACCCACTAGCTACATCTTTGCTCGCAAGGAAGTGTCTGACAGTCGGGACCCACCTGGTCGAAGCGTACGTAGCGTTGGCATTCTGGTCGCGAACGTGTACGTACATACTGGTTGATGTAGAGGCGCGCACGTGTCGTAGTAGAGGCACGCACGTAGCATGTACACGTATGTTGTGAGAACCCGGAATTAACTTCCAGACCCTCCTGCGTATATTTGTCAACTCCGGGATCATTGTTGACAACATAGTGAAATGATATCATTGCACAATACATAAAAGGTTTTACATTTTAAATATATCTTGCCACAAGGCATACCTAGATAAATGTATCATGACACTTATTACATTCAGAAAAACAGCGGAAAGTACAATGCGTAGCGACTCCATCTCAGCCACAGCAGTCGATGTAGTCCACGTGACCTCACTCCTACGGATCGCCGTAGTAGTCGTAGTCATCACCTTCATCTCCATGCACCAATCAACTCTGACACAAGGTAATAACTCGAAGGAACTAATACAAAGGCATATCATCCTTTTAGATGATGCACAAAGTTATCTACACGAAATGCTACAAAAAATAAAATGCACCTTCAAATCAATCGAGTAAAACATTTGATACTCCTAGGCATAACGAGAGACATAGAAATAACATACCAATAGAAAAGTTTTACCAACACAAAACCTATTTGGATTCCATACCAAAAAAATGACTAAGATTATATCTCTTCTACCGATCACAAGATAGAACCCACAATCTAACTCTACCGCTGGATTTCTATGGTCATAGGGAGAATTTTATCTATTAGGCTCATAGTCATATGATCAATAAAACTAAAGAACTATGGTGATACCATCGGATAGCCTCCGATTTTTTATGTGCACGGCCAACTAGAGAAATAGGCCAAACTATGATGTCAAATAGATGAGTAGTGATTCAAGAAAGGAGCCTGCAAAAGGAATTGGAGAGGTGCTCACCGGGTTTGACGGAATGGTGCGATGAACTCAACGAACACTGTACATGGACATGCTGAATTCTTCGTGTGTGGTCAGTGGAACGAGTTCTTTCTTCGCTGAATGGAGTTGTGGCATGGAGAAAAAGAACTTGGTGCAAGGGTTTGGATAGAGGCGCTTTGAATCACCCGGAACGAGCACTCGCGTCCATAGACCAGTAGTAGTTCGAGGAGAGTTCTTGGAGAGAGGAGGATGGGAGAGGGCAGGAAAAGTGATGGGGTTGGAAGAGGAGATCAAGACATACTTCTACATATCTTCAGAACTTGAAACGGTTGAGAGTTGAGGGAATTGGAGGAGGGGCTTCCTTCATTTGTATGCACCTTCTGTTCTATTCATGGAACAAACAAAGAAGAAGAAGGAGAGGAGGCGCACAATACAGAGGGTTTAGTTTTGGAAACTGATGGATTTAAGGAATTGTGGAGGGCAGCAATCATGACTTGATGATGGCATTTCTTTCCTCGTACGTGTGACTGTTTCTTTTCTTCTAGAGTTGTCAACGTACAGGAGGAGAGGAGAAGAGGGGCTAGTTGGATGGGCCAAGTGGATGGAAGCCCATGTGGAGAGGGAGGAAAAAGAAAGAAAACAAAAAATAGATGGGCTAAGCCCATGAGACTTAGACAGGAAAAAAATAACAGTAGCTCAACTCAAGGAAGAGAAGGCAAGATGTTGGATAGATGGAATTTCGCCCAGAGTTTGAGAAAGGAAAACAAATTGATTTTCCTCTTAGGAAAATTTAGAGAAGGAAAGGAGCTCAAACCAATATCAAACGGATTTCACAAAAGAAACCAAACTAAATTTAAAGGTGCATATTTTAATATGCCAAAGAAGAGAAAATAAAGACCGACTAAAAGAAAAGAAGTAAACTCAAATTTTAATTTAGGTTCACATTAGTTCAAATTAAATCCACCAAATTATAAACGTCCAGTTTAAGCTTTGTTAACAAATAAAACAAATTAAATTTTCTCGCCCTGATTTTTGGAAAACTTTTTCTTAAACATTCCGAGAATCGGGATGTTACAAATCTACCCCCCTTAAAAGGAATCTCGTCCCCGAGATTCAGGCTGACTAATGAGAATAGGTTTGGGTTAGCTTAGCCCTCGACATAGTTCTTCTCAGAAACTTATGGAATCACGGTTGATTCTGATCTTGTTGATAGGCCACTTTGGATCTTGATTGGAGAC
The DNA here is from genome assembly GCF_018294505.1 of Triticum aestivum. Taxonomy (NCBI): domain Eukaryota; kingdom Viridiplantae; phylum Streptophyta; class Magnoliopsida; order Poales; family Poaceae; genus Triticum; species Triticum aestivum. Next base: position 287,567,112 of record NC_057812.1, read on the forward strand.
ACTTCGTTTGTCGGTATTGTCTCTAGCTTGCTCAAGACTTGGAAACAGTCCCTCAATCTTGGCGATGGTAACCACGTAACTTTTGTGGGTGGTTGAACATTCTTTGGTATTGCCTTCTTCTGCAGGTCAATCTTTCATGCAGATAAACTCATTGATCATTCCTTCTGGTTGAACTTATAGTAGGTGTAGTGAAGTATTCATATCTTCTTCTTCTTCTTCTTCTTCTTCTTCTTCTTCTTCTTCTTTGTGAATGAAGGCCTTCAAATCTTCAATCTTGACAAAAACCATCGTCTACTACCCCCTTAAAAGAGGTTTTCCATAGGGTTCACTTTGGTAATAGACCTCGAAGCATGATGTTGCAACTTCCTTCCATTTCAAAGTGTCCTCCAGGGTTTATAGAGAAGAGATAAAGTGCAAAAGAGGAGTACAGGAATCCTACAGAAGGTGGAGGTACCCCAGAAGATAACAAAAGATAACAACCAGATAATCATGAAGCTATCCAAATGAAACTCACAAGCAACTCTTTTTGGCAAATTGGGTTTTAGCATGACTGCATAGAAAACACCAGAAGAAAAATATGCAGACGATACTCACACAAAAAGGTTTTGCATCTGCAAGCTACGAGTTCTACCACTACAAGCGTGTTGACCAACTTAATCCTATAGGGCTAGTCACAACAAATCTTGGGCCAAATCTTTTGCGTTGACAATTGGAGCATGATCGACGGTTCTTGCCTTCTTGAGGTCGCGATGTGTCTTCTCTTGGAAATATATAGCTGCTCAGAGCTTCAGGGGCTGAAGTTTGAAATTCTTAGGACGTCTTGAGAAACTTCTGATTTTTCAACACCTTGGGTGGGCAAAAGGGTTTCATACTATAAAGAAGATGGTAGAGAAGTAGAGTTTAAATTTCAATTGAATAAGATGAGATGACAATAGCAATAGTGAAGGAGAAGAGTACGAGAATGATCATTTTCAAAATAGTTTTTCTTATAAAAATAATCCCTAAGGCTTTCCATTTCTAACTAAGGCCATGTGACTAGGTCAACATCAGCTCTGATACCACTTCTGTGAGAACCCGGAATTAACTTCCAGACCCTCCTGTGTATATTTGTCAACCCCAGGATCATTGTTGACAACACAGTGAAATGATATCATTGCACGATACATAAAAGGTATTACAATTTTAAATATATCTTGCCACAAGGCATACCTAGATAAATGTCTCATGACACTTATTACATTCAGAAAAACAACGGAAAGTACAATGTGTAGCGACTCCATCTCAGCCACAGGCAGTCGATGTAGTCCACGTGACCTCACTCCTACGAATCACCATAGTAGTCGTAGTCATCACCTTCATCTCCATGCAACTATGTTGTCAACAAAATTATTGCCATGAGTACATTACGTACTCAACATGCCTCCCTCGGGGAAGGACCTAATAGCTACATGTGGCTTCAAAGGAAGTCTGTATGGCTCATTTGCGTAAAGCTAATTTTGTTTAACAAATAAAGTAGTTGGATGGAAGCAGTTTTAGAAGAAAACATGTTTTATCTTCAGAACAACTTTCATCAAGTGAGGATCCTCGATCAACTCACGTCCTTCATAGGTTTCAAGAATAGGAGCAAAGAGGGAATAAGCAAGACAGGTCCTGTACGTCAAGAAAGATTCATGTGTTGTCCATGACCGTGGACACGGCTATTCGAATAGTTTTACACTCTGCAGAGGTTGTACACTTTACCCACATGACACAATCTCGTCTTGATGCCACCAGTGGCCGCTGGTATAGTACACCATTTGGTATACCGGCAGGGAGATTGTGACGAGGTCTTTGGACTAGATCGCCCAAAGATGTGACATGCTCACCGGGTCTGGCGCACGGAACTGAGAGTACATCCTCAAACCGGTCCCCCCATCTGTGCCGAGGATACTCCTCGCAAGGCAGCTATCCCATCTACGGTACGGCGACATCAACACCTAAGGCTGACTAGCTTACTTGACCAAGCTAGTGCCCATATAGCATGTGGTTGTACTGTTATCACAATCTTCAAATCCAAGACTTATTAGGCCTTAAGCGGCACAGACGACTGATTGCCCCCTTCAACTCGTGAAGGGCAGCCAATCGCTCCTTCAATCCTTGATTCAGCTGTCGCCCGCACCAGTATTCAGATGGTAAGTTTCACCCAGAGTAGAAGAGGATAGAGAGGGTCAACAAGGGCCAACCGGCCTAGCTCAGCATTAAGTTTCAACTGTCAATGACTCGGAGGTCATTCAACAAGGCACCTACAGGGTGATAAGCATGGCTAAGCATTTCTACTCTACCGGAATTATATACTTCTACTCAGGTGTCAAGTAAATAGGCGACAAGCGGATCAGGGTAATGTGTCAATCGACACGCTTGCTACGAGAATTAAAATAGCATGCACATAGCAACAATAAAACTCAATGCAATTTTGTAAACCATAGGATAAGTATGATCAAAGAAGGAGGCATGCCTTTGTTGTTGAGTCCTTCTTCGGTAACCTATTTCTGTCCATGTACAACCTCGCCACTCCCTACTCATCGTAACGATAGCAAAGACAAACCATAAATACCAAAGCAAAAGTAAATCCAAATAACATCCAAAACAATTAAGAGTGGATGGATAGCAAGACATTGATCAGATAGAGATTCCAAAAGGAGATAGCATGATTGAAAGGTAAGTAGAGGACTCAAGGAATTGACAGGGTTTAGGTTGATGATGGATAATCAGGGCTTGTCAACAAGACTAATGTCCCGGTACAAACTATGCTATTGACCACAAATAACTATATAAGAAACTACTATATAACCAACATAATGGCATCCACACATATGAAATGGAACCACCCTATGCATTTAACTACACGATCACAACATGGAATGAAAAGGTAAGAGTTAACCATAAATAAATATTTAGATAGAGTCTAAATACTTATAATGGTCAACGATAGCCAAACATATACACCAACTATATAAGAATTCAAAAGCAAGTGTTCCATAAGACAAACAAACACACATTACAAACCATAGTAGTTAAGCAATCATACATCATTCAACAACATGAATTGAAATGATCTAGGTCTATCCCTAAAACATTATTAAAAGAAAATAGGATCAACTCTACTACATCAAACCAATTCATTTGTAAAAGCAATTAAGAGAAACCATACAACACATGGAAAAATGGGTGAACAACTATTCTAGACATGATTAAGAGTAATAATCAACCACAAGTAAATATTTAGATGAATCCAAATATTTATAATGGTTAACAACAAGCAAAGACTAAACACCAATCATAACCACTATTAGCAAGGATTTCTATAATGAATGACAAATCAATCCTATCGCAAAACTAATTGGAAAACTTAATAATAATACACATCTCACTATGAGTATAGGATCATAAATATGTATTAACTAACACAAGCATTCAACATACAAGTGTTCACGAAAAGATTCTAAACTATGCCATGGTCTTAATAATAAAGAACAACTAATACCAATAACCACTAGCAATAATATTGTCACCACATGCTCAAAATAACAAAGCATGACACACACACACTTAGTGTATGATCAAGCACAACTCTACTAACATGACATATGACTCATCCTAAGCATATGACGTGAGTCATAGCAATAAGTATTAAAATATTCATAATACTAACATGAGACAAGGGCAATCATATAAGAAGCAAAAGTGGCTAAGTACTCAACTATAGTACATGGAACATAATAAGGCATGAAAGATAATTTGCATGAATAATGCATGGTTAGACATACAATCAACTAGATACACTAGATATGACAAAGTCTAGGCATACAACAATGCAATAGCGAGGTAAACTATATATAACGCTAAGCATGGATGATCATCACATGAGATGCCAAACTATGATACCAATAGAATTCAACTCGTAACTATGTCATGACTTGGTGGATAACAAGCAACCTAATGATGAAGCATTGTATTAGCACACGTCACTAGCATGATAGTTGTGATAACTAAGCACATGGAAAAGGAATACTAACATGTAAGCAAGTAAACATCTAGGTCATGGCATCAATGGCATCAAGCGATGATTATCATAACATGAATAATAGAGACAAGATGCATTTCTATTACATACAACCTACACTTATAAAGACTTAATCTACATAAACATGAACGTGACATGAATTGATACATACAATATCATCTAGTTACATAGTCACAATATCATGGAATGGTATTGATCAAGCAAGACGGAATCATACACAACAAGCATGTATCTCTACCAAGCAAAGGGTAACAATATGCACCATCATATCATAAATACTAGCAATGTTGTAACACACGGATATCATACAATAAAACATGCATTCAACATTTGAACAAGTGCTAGCATGGCATGGTATTGTCTAGGTAAACAAAACACATCGAATAACTATCAAGATGTAATAATCTAAGTTATATGTCATAAGAATAAATAATCTAGCAACACAAATCTTAAACATGACATAAAGCAACCATCCAAGTAATCTTTCATAACAAACATCTATAACAAGACATTTCATTTAACATCGAGCATAATGAGATTGATGCAAAATACATGAAATAATACAACTGAACTATACTAGACATGGCATGACTAAATGTTAGTAGACCACGGAAAATATTTGTGATGGTTAAAAGATAAATAACTATATGCAACAACCATCAATTAACCTTGGGTTACGTTTATCTTATAGCAACTCTAAAGCAACATCGACTCTACAACTATTATAAAGAAACTAGATGACACATATAATTTAGATAAACAATAACCCAGAGCATGACATGACATCAAAACTATACAACACACATGCATCTTGATTGAGAACGGTTACATGGAACATATGTAATATATATCGCCATGCTAAACAAAACAAAACTAAATTAAATAAAAAAACTATTCTATGAAATTATACACATGGCGAACATTCACCAAATATTGTACGCTCGCAAACAATAAGTATCAAACATAACCAAAATAATGATAATAAGATTACACTAATAATGCTCCAAATCTAATTAAAATAATAACACACGCCAATCATGTATGAGGGATGATAACTAATGCACCAATCAACTCCGACACAAGGTAATAACTCGAAGGAACTAATACAAAGGCATATCATACTTTTAGATGATGCACAAAGTTATCTACACGAAATGCTACAAAAAATAAAATGCACCTTCAAACCAATCGAGTAAAACATTTGATACTCCTAGGCATAACGAGAGACATAGAAATAACATACCAATAGAAAAGTTTTACCAACACAAAACCTATTTGGATTCCATACAAAAAAACAACTAAGATTATATCTCTTCTGCCGATCACAAGATAGAACCCAGAATCTAACTCTACCGCTGGATTTCTATGGTCATAGGGAGAATTTTATCTATTAGGCTCATAGTCATATGATCAATAAAACTAAAGAACTATGGTGATACCATCGGATAGCCTCTGATTTTTTATGTGCATGGCCAACTAGAGAAATAAGCCAAACTATGATGTCAAATAGATGAGAAGTGATTCAAGAAAGGAGCCTGCAAAAGGAATTGGAGAGGTGCTCACCGGGTTTGACGGAACGGTGCGATGAACTCAACCAACAGTGTACACGAACATGCTAAATTCTTCGTGTGTGGTCAGTGGAACGAGTTCTTTCTTCGCTGAATGGAGTTGTGGCATGGAGAAGAAGAACTTGGCGCAAGGGTTTGGATAGAGGCGCTTTGAATCACCCGGAACGAGCACTCGCGGCCATAGACTAGTAGTAGTTCGAGGAGAGTTCTTGGAGAGAGGAGGATGGGAGAGGGCAGGAAAAGTGATGGGGATGGAAGAGGAGATCAAGACATACTTCTACATATCTTCAGAACTTGAAACGGTTGAGAGTTGAGGGAATTGGAGGAGGGGCTTCCTTCATTTGTATGCACCTTCTGTTCTATTCATGGAACGAACAGACAAGAAGAAGGAGAGGAGGCACACAATACAGAGGGTTTAGTTTTCGAAACTGATGGATTTAAGGAATTGTGGAGGGAAGCAATCATGACTTGATGATGGCGTTTCTTTCCTCGTACGTGTGACTGTTTATTTTCTTCTGGAGTTGTCAACGTACAGGAGGAGAGGAGGAGAGGGGCTAGTTGGATGGGCCAAGTGGATGGAAGCCCATGTGGAGAGGGAGGAAAAAGAAAGAAAACAAAAAATAGATGGGCTAAGCCCATGAGACTTAGACAGGAAAAAAAATAACAGTAGCTCAACTCAGGGAAGAGAAGGCAAGATGTTGGATAGATGGAATTTCGCCCAGAGTTTGAGACAGGAAAAACAAATTGATTTTCCTCTTAGGAAAATTTAGAGAAGGAAAGGAGCTCAAACCAATATCAAACGGATTTCACAAAAAACCAAACTAAATTTAAAGGTGCATATTTTAATATGCCAAAGAAGAGAAAATAAAGCCCGACTAAAAGAAAAGAAGTAAACTCAAATTTTAATTTAGGTTAACATTAGTTCAAATTAAATCCACCAAATTATAAACGTCCAGTTTAAGCTTTGTTAACAAATAAAACAAATTAAATTTTCTCGGCTTGATTTTTGGAAAACTTTTTCTTAAACATTCCGAGAATCGGGATGTTACATATGTACAGCTGCCAGTGTGCAAGAAAGAAAATACGGCCACGTACGTACATACGGGCAGGGTATCGAACACCTACTCGCGCATATGTACGGCCAGGGCTCGTGTACATGGCTATGTAGGAACGGAGAAATAGTGTCGTCGTCGTGTTCATGGGGAGCCAACCGGCTGGGTCGAAACGGAATGCGTCATCGTGTTCATTGGGGGGGCTTGGATAGAACAGCCGATGGAAACGAGGCCTGGTGTACCCCAGAACGGAGGAAACGGCCTTGTGTTCAGCCGGCCACGTTTGAAACGGGATCCTGTTCATCGGGAGGGGTCTGGCGTACCGCAAAACAAAGGAAACGAACCTCCTGCGGTCGAAATATGGGTCATGTTGATCGGGAGGGGTGTGGCGTATCTCAAAACAGAGGAAACGGACTTGTGTTGGAGTGCTACGCTCGAAACGGGGGTCATGTTCATCTCCACCATCAACCCCCTCCAGCCTCCACGGGCTACTGTTCATCCACCGTCGACCTCCTCCAGCCTCCACTTGCGACTGTTCATCCACGGGCTCCTGTTCATCCAGCCTCCACCGCATGCTACTCCACCGGCTACTATTCAACCAACCCTCTCCGCGGGCTCCTATTCAACCACCCCTCCACGGGCTACTGTTCATCCTGCCCTCCATCATCTACTATTCATCCTGCCCTCCACGGGGTGGTCCTGTTCATCCTGCCCTCCACGGGGTCCTATTCATCCAGCCCCAACCGGATCGATCGATCGGGGTCCTGTTCATCCAGAGGCAACACCACAGGGTCCTATTCATCCACCCCCACCAGGAACTGTTCATCCAACCCCCCCCCCCCCCCCAGCAACGCTCACTGTTCATCAAGAGGCAGCATCGATCGGCTTCAGTTAGCAGCAGTAGCGAAGGAATCGCTCGATCCGGTTCAGTTAACAGCCATCGATCGATCGCTTGGGTTCAGTAACGCATAGCCTGCAGTGCAATCGCTTGGGTTCAGTTAGAGCCCAACACCTCGCACACACGCGCGTACGGACGAGAGAAACGCGCATCGCTCGGCCCCCGACCACCCACCGTAACCGGGGACTCCCCGATATTTTCCTCGCCCTGGCTTCTACCACGGTTTTTCCCGTCATGGACGGCCCAAAGAATGTCATGCAGCTGCGTCTCCGGCCTGCCCAGGATGAAAAGCCCATTTTCTGTCATGATTTTTTGTCATAAAAGTAGGACCCCACCACATCTATGATGATACCGGGTTTTGTCACAATTATCGTCATAGAAGTGTCATAGGTATGACAGGAAAAAAAATTGTTCGGCCCAAAATGTCACAGATGTGTCTTTTTTTTTGTAGTGCTGCTCGTAAAACTATGCCAAAGAAGGCCATCCTGAAGAAGTCTGCTGTGAAGAAATCTTCAAGTTCAGTGCCTTCACGGCCAAGTTCCTCAACAGCAAAGCCCTGTGGGCATATTCCTCAAGCAACTTCTTCAAGGGTAGTGCCAATACCCTCATTTGCTGCCACAAAGTCCTCAACACATGTGCATCTTGCAACGTGTCAGTGGACTACTAGTTTTTCAATTGCCTCAGGGGCATCTACAACTTCCTCAGCTCAACCACAATCCTCAAGTGGTCCATCTTGCTGAAGGTCAAGTCCACTGCTGGACGTGGAACGAGGCCAAGTCCTCACAAGAAGAAAGTGGCATTCCATGTTCTGTCCGATGACAATGAAGCTGATGATGAAGAACTGGCTAAAATCATCAAGGACAGACTGGAAATGGCTTCAAGAGTCAATGGTAGTGTTGGGCCTCTTATGTTGGATCCGAAAGATCCTAAATTTCGTTGACATATGGCACAAGGATCCCAACACTCCACTCCTTGACTTGAATCTGACCCCTGGTCAAAGTCACATGCAGAATGCCTTCATAGGTGAAGAGATATGGAATTGTTGGAGATATGCCCTAGAGGCAATCATGTATGATGATATTTCTTATGTGTTTACCAATAAAGATAGTCCTTGGACATTATCAATGATGTGTATCAGCAAGTACGTGACTTGTTTGTGGGACTATGCATTGTACGATGACTGTCCTAAAAGGTCCCTAGTCGAAAGGGATGTGTGGACGCGCAGCCAACTAGACTAGCAAATGACACAGTCGATGGCTTGGTCTCACTAGCCATGGAGCATTGGATGCTAACCGGATAATATGGACTTGGAAGGATCTGGTCGGATTCGACGTAGTCGGATCCGAGTCGAGACAAGGTCCGAGTTGGACAGACCCAACTATGAGACGCATCGATATGTCATCTGTGAGTCTCGAGTACAACATATGTTCTATGTCCTAAGACCTGAGCTGATGCATGTACTCGGGATGGTGACAGACTTGCTTTGGGCCGACCAAACGCTACTCCGTAACTGGGTAGTTATAAAGGTAAGTTTTGGGTTTGTCCAGAACCATGCTGCGAGACATGGTCGAGCAAGATGGGATTTGCCCCTCCGATCAGGAGAGATATACTCTAGGCCCCTTGTGTGATCCGACCAGGATAAGCATGGCCATGCGACAAAGATTATGAGATAATCCGGTTTGTGGTCGGCATCACTGGAACGAGAAAGAGGTCGGGCTAGCACAAGGATGACATACTCGCCTTTAGCCCGACAACATATATCGTGTGGCAAAAGGTATGGAAGTATGATGTACAGGTTTGCCTAACCAGCTTCATAGTCTGTTTGGTGTTCGGCATGCCTTGCTAGAGGCCGCTACCAACTGTGCAGTCCGTAGGTGATCCGAACTGCGACCAAGCTGGCTTGAACCTAAGGGGTCACGCGCTTAAGGAAAGGAACCTACGAGGTCAGATCCGAGGACACTGGTCGGATGTGATCCGAGCTGTATTCGGATTGTGGCCGAGTAGACTTATGGGCTTTAGGGTCCGTGCAAGGCCCAAGTGTTGAGCCTGCGATGGACGCCCATATAAAGTGGAGGTGCTGCACACTCATGCGATTGATCGCTTCGGCGTTGTCACTAGGGTTTGCATGTGTTGCGAATAGACACCTCCACTCGCCGTCGGTTGTGTGATCGGACCTAGCAGTCCGCCGCACGACATTCCTCCTACACGCGTGGATATCGTTAGAGGCGGTGCACTTGCGCTGCTCCGGCGAACTTGTACGTGGGAACCGACTACCGACTGTACAAGGGAGATCAGACGAGGAGGAGACGATCCACGCAGACGCGCTGCCCCAACTCTTCTTCCGCTGCACAGCACTGCGCGTCTAGTGGTAACGAACTGTGATCCATCTCCCGTAGCATGTTCTTGGTTGTTCTGCATGTTGGAAAATTTTAATTTGCAGTCGACGCACCCTACCGTAGAACCCAATAGTGGTATCGGAGCCTCTGCTATAGGATTTCGATTCAGATCGTATGCATATTAGATATGTGGAGGTGATAGATGAGATCTGTTGTCATTGATGAGATCGGCTGTGTGCACGGTTGATGAGATCAACTGCACATGGGGATCGATGTGGCTATGTTTCTTGATGATCGGAGTCGATGAGGTCGTGACACAACCTACCCCTACCGATCGGTATAGGCCATCGGGGTTAACAGTGAAACGTAAATCCGAATCGGGCTCGTGACACAACCTATATACCGCCGTGTGCGTAGCGCCTTGTATTTCGTACACCATCACTCAAACTGGTAGAATGTGATTCTATGCATAACTTTATTTTGCAGGGTTTGATGTGAATAGTATGGCTCATGTGTATGTGATGCATGTGTGTATATTATACATGGCCTGCGTGTCATGTTTGTCAGCCGGCAGGAGCCAAAGTGTTGTCATTTTATTGTATAACAACCTGTGTGTCGACTTATGACTCTATGTAAAATTCATTACTAGTTGTAGTATTTGGATAATAGAGATCAGGTTGGCGGCTTGGCGGCCCGGCGTGACAAATAATATGGAGTTTCTAGATGGTCATCGGAGTTGGAGCCGACCTGGAAGAACATCCATGAAGGAGCCATACTATTTCACAATATATGTTTTACTTGTGATTGTTATGCTTCTTTGTTTCTATGCATGTTAGAATGGTAGAAAGATCCCTTGTGAATATCAAGTAAATTGCCATTCCCGATGTTGCACATTCGCACGTCAAGTATGTCTAGTAGTGGGCTCATAAAATTGGGGTGCTGCTAGGTGTCCTTGAACTGAAGGGTTCATGTCGGACACGGACATGCACTGCATTAGGTTAACTTGACAAGGCTATCAAAACGGTTTTGGGCCTTGTCGCAAAAGAGGTCGGGAGCTGGGGTATGAGATACCTACCCGACCGACAGGAGTCGTATAGAGATACGATTAGTAAGGAGTTGCTTACCGGATAGGCATGTTGTCTAGCAGTGATGCTAAATCTCACTAGTCAAATGTGCTAGTCGAATCCTGAATCACTGAGAGTTTGCGGAGGGATGCTGACTTCAGTGGGAGTATTTCTGTTTAAGGCTAGAATTACTCTACATAAACACATTTCTTAATGATTGCATATTTTTCTGTTGTAGATCAATGGCACCACCTGCTCAACCCAACTTTGCATTGAAATCAATTCTGGAAAAGGATAAACTAAATGGAACAAACTTTACTACCTGGTATAGAAATTTGAGAATTGTTCTCAAGCATGATAAAAAGGAACATGTTCTAGAGGATCCGCTTCCAGAGGAACCGGCCAATAATGCTAGTACCACAACCAAGAATGCCTACCAGAAACTCGTTGATGAATCAAACGAGATCAGCTGCCTCATGTTGTCTTGTATGGAGCCCGATTTGTAGCATCATTTTGAAGACGTTGGGGCTTTCGATATGATCGAGATTCTCAAGAGCATGTTTCAGGTGCAAGCTAGGACCGAAAGGTTCAACGTCTGGTGATCCTTGATGGATTGTAAGCTGAACGAAGGTGATCCACTAAGCCCCCATGTGATCAAGATGATCGGATATGTGCAAGCTTTGGATCGGTTGGGCTCCGAAAGGTTCAACGTCTGGTGATCCTTGATGGACTGTAAGCTGAACGAAGGTGATCCACTAAGCCCGCATGTGATCAAGATGATCGGATATGTGCAAGCTTTGGATCGATTGGGCTTCCCGCTCTTGGATGAGCTGGCTACTGATGCAGTTCTGGGTTCTCATCCGCCCAGCTATGTGACGTTCATCTCGAACTATCATATGCATGGCACGAATAAGAAGCTCACTGAATTGCATGGGATGCTCAAAGTGGCAGAGCAGGATATTAAGAAAGGCACGCATCAAGTGTTGATGGTGCAGAAATCAGCTAAGTTCAAGAAGAGTTGGTCCAAGAAAAAGGCTAAGGTAAAGGGCACGGAGACGGTAACCTCCGTTGCTGCACCGAAGTATGGACCGGACTCAAAGACCATTTGCTATCATTGCAAGTAAACTGGTCACTAGAAGAGGAATTGTAGCAAGTGGCTTGCAGAGCATGGCAAGAAGGCCGGGAATGCTGCTTCAGGCAAAGGTACACTTGTTGCATATGTTATAGACATTTACCTTGCTGACATACCTAGCAGCTCTTGGGTATTTGATACCGGATCGGTTGTTCACATTTGCAACTCGATGCAGGGGCTGGTAAGAACTAGGCGTGTGGCACAAGGGGAGATTGACATCAGGGTCAGCAACAAAGCAAGAGTTTCTGCGTTGGAGGTCGGCACGATGAAGCTCCAGCTTCCTTCTGGATTTATTTTGGAATTGAATAATTGTTATTACATTCCTGCACTTAGTCGGAACACTATTTCTGCCTCATGCTTGATGAGTCGGGGTTATAAATTCAATTTAAATGACAATGGTTATTCGATTTATTTGAATGGTATGTTCCACAGCTATGCACCCATTGTTGATGGGTTATTTATATTGAATCTAGAATAGGAACCGGTCTATAACATGAATGTCAAGAGGCATAAGCCTAATGAGATAAATCCGACATACTTCTGGCATTGCCGGCTTGGACACATTAGTCTGAAACGCATGAAGAAGCTCCACGATGATGGACTCCTAACTTCGACCGACTTTGGGTCGTTTGATACATGCAAATCATGCTTGCTCGACAAGATGACTAAGTCTCCTTTTGCAAAGAGTTGTGAGAGGGCATCCGAGTTGTTGGAACTGATACACAGTGATGTGTGTGGACCAATGAGCACAACTGCCAGAGGTGGCTATCAGTACTTCGTGACTTTTACCGACGACTTGAGTAGATATGGATATATCTATTTGATGAGGCACAAGTCAGAGACTTTTGAAAAGTTCAAAGAGTTTCAAAACGAGGTTGAGAATTAGCTCGGCAAGACTATAAAACTTCTACGATCTGATCGTGGAGGTGAGTACACGAGCCAGGAGTTTGATGATCATCTGAAAAGCAGAGGTATAGTACCTCAGCTCACACCTCCGGGTACGCCATAGAGAAATGGTGCATCGGAACGGAGGAATCGTACCTTGTTGGACATGGTTCGATCTATGATGAGAAAGTCGGATTTACCCTTGTCATTCTGGGGATATGCTCTAGAAATTGCAACTTTCAAACTTAACAGGGTACCATCAAAATCCGTAGACAAGACACCACATGAGATGTGGACCGGGAAGAGTCCCAGTTTTTCTTTTCTAAAGATTTGGGGTTGTGAAGCATTTGTCAAGAAAATTATGTCAGACAAGCTTACACCAAGTTGGATAAATGCATATTCGTGGGATATCCGAGGGAAACCTTGGGATATAGCTTCTACAACTGGGAAGAGAACAAAGTGTTTATTGCTCGGAACGGGGTTTTCCTTGAGAAAGAGTTTCTCAGTCGGGAGGCCAGTGGGGGGACGTTTCGAATCGAAGAAATTCGAGGACCACTCGGGGACGGCTCGGCTGGTGATGAGATCATACCAGAGTCAGTCAGGGAACCCGTAGTGGAAGCGGCACCGGAACCACGGAGGTCGAAAAGATTGCGCAGAGTGCGTGATGTATTGTTGCTAGAAAGTGCCGAGCGGGCCACGTATGCGGAAGCAATGGTGAGCCCAGATTCCGAGGCATGGTTGGAGGCCATGAGATCCAAGTTAAAGTCCATGGATGAGAGTCAGGTCTGGGACTTGGTTGATCCGCCGCTTGGCGTAACAGCCATTGGTTGCAAATGGGTCTTTAAGAAGAAAACTGATGTGGATGGAAATGTTCGGATCCACAAAGCTCGGCTTGTCGCTAAGGATTATGGACAAGTTCAATGAATTGACTACGACGAGACTTACTCGCCGGTAGCGATGCTGAAGTCGGTGAGGATCGTACTAGCTATAGTTGCATATTTTGATTACGAGATATGGCAGATGGATGTCAAGACGGCTTTCCTTCATGGAAATTTAACCGAGGACGTGTATATGATACAGCCCGAGGGTTTTGTCAATCTGACTAGCACTAGTAAGGTATGCAAGCTCAAAGAGATCCATTTATGGGTTGAGGCAAGCATCTCGGAGCTGGAACATTCGTTTTGATGAGGTCGTCACTGGTTTCGGCTTCATCAAAAGCGAAGAGGACTCTTGTTTATACAAGAAGTTAAGTGGGAGCTCGATAGTGTTTTTGATCTTGTATGTGATGACATACTACTGATCGGAAATGATGTTTCGATGCTGAACTCGGTCAAGGAATCATTGAATGGCAAGTTTTCAATGAAGGACCTTGATGAGGCAGTTTACATTTTAGGCATCAAGATCTATAGAGATAGATCGAGGAGGCTGCTCGGCCTAAGCCAAAGCACGTACATAGATAAAGTGTTGAAGCGGCTCAACATGAGTGAGGCCAAGAAAGGGTTCTTGCCTGTCTCACATGGTATAAGGCTAAGCGAGACTCAGAGTCCTTCAGCATCTGATGAGCGAAGCAGGATGAGTAGGATTCTGTATGCCTCGGCAATCGGATCCATCATGTATGACATGATATGTACACGGCCCAATGTTGCTTTTGCAATAAGCCTAACAAGTAGATACCAGGGGCAACCCAGGTGAGAGTCACAGGGTAGTGGTAAAGACTATTTTGAAGTACCTGGAAAGGACTAAAGAGATGTTCCTAGTTTATGAAGGTGAGGAAGAGCTCATCGTAAGGGTTTACGCCGATGCTAGTTTACAAACCGACAGAGATGATTGTCGATCATAGTCCGGATTCGTGTACGTCATGAATGGAGGAGCAGTGAGTTGGATGAGTTCCAAGCAAGATAGGTCGATTCTACTACAGAAGCTGAATACATTGCGGCTTGTGAAGCTGCAAAGGAAGGTGTTTGGATCCGGAACTTTTTGGATGATCTTTGTATTTTCCCAGCCTCGGTAAAACCGTTGGACCTTTATTGTGATAATTCGGGTGCCATCGCAGAAGCCAAGGAGCCGAGGAATCACCACAAGGTCAGACACATAGATCAGAAATATCACCTGATATGAAAGATCGTAAAGAGTGGTGATGTAGAGTTATGCAAAATTCACACGGATGCAAATGATGCGGATCAGTTGACTAAGCCGCTTCCACAACCCAAGCATGAGGGGCACGTTAGAGCTATGGGCATTCGATGTCTATTTGATTGACTCTAGTGCAAGTGGGAGACTGTTGGAGATATGCCCTAGAGGCAATCATGTATGATGATATTTCCTATGTGTTTATGAATAAAGATAGTCCTTGGACATTATCAATGATGTGTATCAGCAAGTACGTGACTTGTTTGTGGGACTATGCATTGTATGATGACTGCCCTAAAAGGTCCATAGTCGAAAGGGTTGTGTGGACGCGCAGCCAACTAGACTAGCATATAACACGGGCGATGGCTTGGTCTCACTAGCCATGGAGCATTGGACGCTAACCGGATAATATGGACTGGGAAGGATCTGGTCGGATTCGACGTAGTTGGATCCGAGTCGAGATAAGGTCCGAGTCGGACAGACCCAACTATGAGACGCAGCGATATGTCATCTGTGAGTGTCGAGTACAACATATGTTCTATGTCTAAAGACCTGAGATGACGCGTGTACTCAGGATGGTGACAAACTTGCTTTGCGCCGAGCAAACGCTACTTCGTAACTGGGTAGTTATAAAGGTAGGTTTCGGGTTTGTCCAGAACCATGCTGCGAGACGTGGTCGAGCAAGATGGGATTTGCCCCTCCGATCAGGAGAGATATACTCTAGGCCCCTCGTGTGATCTGACCAGGATAAGCATGGCCATGCGACAAGGATTATGAGATAATTCAGTTTGTGGTCGGCATCACTGGAACGAGAAAGAGGTCGGGCTAGCACAAGGATGACAGACTCGCCTTGAGCCCGACAACATATATCGTGTGGCAAAAGGAATGGAAGTATGATGTACAGGTTCGCCTAACCAGCTTTATAGTCTGTTTGGTGTTCGGCATGCCTTGCTAGAGGCTGCTACCAACTGTGCAGTTCGGAGGTGATCCGAACTATGACCAAGCCGACTTGAACCTAAGGGGTCGCGCGCTTAAGGGAAGGAACCTATGAGGTCGGATCCGAGGACACTGGTTGGATGTGATCCGAGCTGCATTCGAATTGTGGCCGAGTAGACTTATGGGCTTTAGGGTCCATGCAAGGCCTAAGTGTTGAGCCTGCGACGGACACCTATATAAAGTGGAGGTGCTGCACACTCACGCGGTTGATCGCTTCGGCGTTGTCACTAGGGTTTGCATGTGTTGCGAATAGACACATCCACTCGCTACCGGTTGTGTGATCGGACCTAGCAGTCTGCCGCACGATGTTCCTCCTGCATGTGTGGATACCGTTAGAGGCGGTGCACTTGCGCCACTCCGGCGAACCTATACGTGGGAACCGACTACTGGCTGTATGAGGGAGATCGGACAAGGAGACGATCCACCCGGACGCGCTGCCCCAACTCTTCTTCTGCTACACGGCACTGCGCGTCTAGTGGTAACAAACTGTGATCCATCTCCCATAGCATGTTCTTGGTTGTTCTGCACATAGGAAATTTTTAATTTGCAGTCGACGCACCCTACCATAGAACCCAACAGAAATTTGAGAAGGCTAGGCGCATCAAGAAGGACCAATACAAGAAGGAGAGATTTATGAGGAACAATGTTCTTACACTGGCTCTTGAAGAACTTGTCACTATTTAGAAGGAGATCAGAGATCTCAGTGATGAATTTGACCGATATCATGCAGATTGGCTCGGTGCCAAGGTCAGATTTGCCAAGATTGCCAAGAACTTCAAGGTCGGTGTTGCAACACAATCGCAACAACAAATTCCTCAGGCTGAAGCTTATGTTCAGTCTGTTGAATAAAATGAAAGAGCGGCTGATGAAAATCAGGCTGCTGAAGAAGCTACCAGGGGTGCTGAAGAAATTCCATCTCCTGAAGAAAATGCCAGGGCAACCACCAGTGTTGCGCTTGATGAAACTAAAAATGCTAGGGCGACTGCATCAGTCGTGCCCGAAGAAAATGCTCCAACTTCATTTGCTCCTCCTGCAAAATCTTCAAATGTGAAGACAACCACATTTCCTTCTGCATCAGAAGTGAAGAAAACAAAGGGTGCCGAGAAGGAAGCCGCAAGGAAAAGGAAAGAATCAACCTCTACAGAGTCCTCAGCTCCCAATAAAGTGAGTACTTTGATGAGCTCTTTCACATAACCAATTGATGTTGTTCCAATCTCAATAGTATCACCACAGGAGCTCATTTCATTTGGTGAAGAATACGTCATTCCTGATGATGACATTGATGAAGAAAATCCTTCTGATGCTTTCTTAGAGTAGTTGGATGAAGAAATTAAAGTGGAAGCTATTGTGTCAACACCATTGGTATCATCGCATGTGCCTCAGTTCACTGCTAAAGAGGCAGGCGTTGAAGAAATTGAAGAAGATGTGGACATTGGCTCTACAACCCCTGTGCTAAATGATGATTATTGGGAAAATCTTCTCCCCAATTCTCCAATCGCCACACCTCTGCCAAATTTCTCAGTCCCCTATGCAGACTGAAGAAATATTCACAGGGTCTGAAGGACGTCAAGCTTCACTCCAGTTCATACCTAAAGAAATTCCAGCTGTAACGGCTTAAGAAATAGAGACATAAACTGCTGATGAAACTGGCGCTTCAATTTCTCAGTCTGTTGTACCAGAAGTTGTGACTCAATAGGTTGTGAGGCCTTCTACTACAAATCTTCAACCCAAGCCTCAAAATCCTCATACAAAGAGGCCAAAATCCGGTTTATTCACCGAGCATCATTTCTTCACTGATGCAAATCCTTATGACTAAGCAAGACTAAGGCGCAAGAGGTTTTGGACTGCAAGCCAGATGAACTTCTATGCATCTGTTCTATTTGACAAGGATACAATCTTCCAGCACCGCCAGATTCCTCATGTGGATATGGAGTCCATTCCTTGCTTCCAACCTATTCTGAATGTTCTTCATGAAGCTAGACTCCTCTATTTATGTGCTAATATCTGTGATTGGAATGAAGATCTCATTCTTCAGTTCTATGCAACTTTTCACCTCACTAGAAATGTTGTTGATATCAATTCATTGGTTCTGGACTAGATGACTGAAAACACTCACTATAAAGTTCTAGCCTCTGAATTGCTCCATGCCATCCTAGTTAGTCCTCCTGCAGAAGGCGCAAGACTGATCTATGCAGAACCTAAACTTAAAAATCATCTCATGCAAGTGTTGATGAACCCTTTGCAGCCTGGCCAAGCTCCAAGAACCACCTTCCTAGTGAAGGATTTTCTCTATGTGTCCAGAACCATCTACCGCATCTTGACCAAAACCCTCAGGCCAATCAAAGGCTACAAATCTGAAGAAGAAGAAGAAGAAGTTATTGGCATCATGAAGAATCTGATGTTCAATATCATTCATGGTATTCCCATTAACTATCATGATTTCTTCATGAGCACTTTGGCCAATGTTACGATGTCTCCATTCGAATTGAAGCCTTATGCTCCTTGGATAATGAAATTCATCATAAATAGGTCTTAAATTCCATACAAGTTTGACTTTCAGAATCACCTCGGCTTTTTGCCTCCTATTTAAGTCCTCAAAAGGACAATTTCCTCAGTTGATGAAAAAGGCAAAGCTGTTGTTATTGATGAAGGCACTCGTCCATTGGTTGGTCAGTTTCATAAGGCTGCATCTAATTCCACCAATGATGACTCTACAACTCAAGATTCCGCTGCTAGAGCCCATGAGCGAAATCCTCAAGCCACTGCCCGACTAGTGATGACTGATCGTGAGCTTCTTCTAAGTCTTCACTAGAAGGTCGATCACAATCACAAGTGGGTCAAGCGTCAATTTGGCTCAATTCTTCAAAACATGACCATCACGCAGAACACTTGGAAGAAGAATCATTATTATATGCATGAAATCTTCAATCACACTTGGTCAATACTTTCTCATCTTTACAGTGATGAAGACCTCAAGCAGATGAACTTTCAACAGAACTTTGAGTCGTCAAATCCTCCCTCAAAGAAATTCAAGAAGGTCAAAGTTCCTGAGTTGGTCACAAGTTCATATTCTTCATTGCGTGAGACGGATGAAGCTGAGAATCTCGACGACACTGCGGGAGACCTTACTACAACAAACAACCCCAACAATGTTGGTGCTCCTCAATCAACCTCATGATGATATTCTTCAGGGGCGTTATTCCTCATTTTTCGTCCCTTTTGGTCATTCGATGACAAAGGGGGAGAAATTTGAGTTAGTCCTCAACCGGGTCTCTATATATGGGTTGTTTTTCGTTAAGTTACAACTCTCGCTCTTCTGAAGTGTTTGTTGGTTGAGTTGTAAACTTAAGTCCGATGGCGGTCTGATACTTTTGAACTGATATCTGCATGCTTATTTCCTCAAGTAACTTAATGCACACATGTTGAATTTCATCAGACACCATTTTCCACCATGCATTTCAAATTCTTCATACTATATGTTAAATGCGTGTATGGATTACAAGATATAGGGGGAGATCTCCATGGTTTTATTCTCAATGTGCATTTGGAATCCAAAGCAAAATCCTCAAATATGCACATCTTCAGGGGGAGTTCTTCTATATCTTGCAATCAAATTCCTCAATATCAGTATTTACACTTCATATGTTTGTCCCCATGAAAACTTAACCTATTTGTCATCAATCACCAAAAAGGGGGGAGATTGTAAGTGCATCTAGTGCCCCTTAGTGATTTTTGGTGTATTGAAGACTTATAGGTTAAGGGACTAATGTGTTTGTGAGTGTACACAGGTCTAATAAGTCTATGAGGAGTTTGATATATTTGAAGAAAGTCGACCCCTCAAAATGAATGTCTTCAGTTGAAGACTTTGGTTTTCTTGGAGACTTTGAAAATGAGGAAATTGGTGTGACCTTGAATATATTGATATTGATGCAAGGACTATGAAGCGTGAAGACTTTTGTTTTCGTAGTTTCATTTTCCTTTCTTGAGTCATAGGAAACACCCTACAGTTAAAGGGGATCGAGGTAATACTAATTAAGGAAAAATTTACAAGTGATGCTCATCTCAAAGCCTACACCTACCCAATCCTTTGAATGAAGCCTTTGGAAATCTCATAGACAAAGATCTTCTGGTCTTTGAGGAATTTGTTCTGACTGAGGAGTTAGGAATTCTCTAGTGCGGATTGCCTACAAGTGATGAACATGATAGCCCTGAGGAATTTGAGAGCTCAAATTTCTAACAGTTGTTGTACTACGGCCAGCTATCCCAAATATCTTATCCACCTAACGGTCATATCATTGGGGGCATTTATGTCTTATCATGTTGGGTTGCTCCCCGGCTATAAATAGCCGCCCCCTCAACCACTAGCTGGTTGGCTGCTCCGAGAGAAACTAACAATTGTCATTTAGAGCATCCCATCCTCCGAGGACTTTGAGAGAAAATCATCAGTGAGGAAAAACCCAAAAGCCCAACACCTAAAATCCAAAGTGATTGAGCGTCACTGAAGAGATTGTAACTCTATGGAACCGACGATTGTTATCTTTGAAGATTGTGCATCTTCCAGATGGTTAGGCATCATGGTCTAGAGCATCCAAGAGGAATTGTGGATCGCTGGGTGACCGAGTCTGTGAAGGTTTGGAAGTCACCTTGAAGACTTACCATGAGTGATTGGGCGAAGTCTATGTGACCTTGGCTCAAGGAGAATACGGTAAGGACTGTGTGTCCTGGGATTGTGTGTCCTTCATTTTAAATACCAGGACGCTCCAACCAGCATACAACTATGACAACACTTGGACTGGTCTACCAAGTCACTGTCTTCATCGAGCTACTGGTTATATTTCCTTAACCCTTTCATTTCCTCACTTATGTGTTGATGAAATTGATCGTTACTATTTGAAGACTTTGACTGAAGGCTTTCTCAATTCTTTCAAAACTATTTCTTCAGTCATGTTGTCTTTTGCCTGCTTATCCTATTTACACGCTACCTTTGCTCTGTGTATGTTTCATTTCATCATGATGACTATGCTACTGTCTTGTTATGCATGCACCTGAGTACTTATTCTGCTGCTTATAGTTCATCATTTAGCAAATTCCTGAAGTTGTATTTCCTAAGTGACGAAATTGTAAAAATCGCCTATTCACCACCACCCCCCCTCTGGTCGATATAACGCACTTTCATGAATCTCATCCAACCCATCACCGTACAGAAAGCCTATGAAGGAATTACTCACTCCCGACAGTGAGCATCATGAAATTGGTGATGGGGGATTGTTGATGATGAAGAAGATGGAAGATCCCCCTCTCCAGAGCCCAGAACGAACTCCAGATCTAGCCTCCCGACGAAGGATAGGAGGTGGCGGTGGCTTCGTATCGTCAAACGCGATGAAACTTCCTCTCTTATTTTTTTCTCTGGAAATAGGAATTTATAGTATCTAGATTAGGATCAACGGAGCCACGAGGGCCCCACCACCCACCAGGGTGTACCTGGGGGTAGGCCCACCCCCGTTCCTTATGGGCACAGGGTGGCCCCCTCTAGTGGGTATTGGCTCCAATATTTTTATTTGTTCCATAAAAATCTCCCAAAAGTTTCGTCCAATTCCGAGAACTTTTATTTCTGCACAAAAACAACACCATGGTAGTTCTGCTGAAAACAACGTCAGTCCGGGTTAGTTTCATTCAAATCATGCAAATTAAAGTCCAAAAGGGAGCAAAAGTGTTTGGAAAAGTAGATACTATGGAGACGTATCAGTCACCAAATGGAAGTCACCCACCTCAGTCAAGGAGATCCGCAGTTTTTTCGGACTTGGAGGATATTATCGGAGATTTATTGAGAATTTCTCCAAGATTTCTAAGGCTATGACTGAGCTATTGAAGAAGGAAACTAGGTAAATTTGGATCGAGGATTGTGAAGCTAGTTTTCAGGAGCTGAAGAAACATTTGGTTACATCCCAGTGCTAATTTTGCCAGACGTACGCAAGGATTACTAGGTGTATTGTGACGCTTCTCATCAAGGACTCGGAGGAGTGCTCATGCAGGAAGGAAAGGTTGTAGCTTATACCTCCAGACAGCTACGACCTCACGAGATGAATTCTGCTACACATGATTTGGAGTTAGCAGCAGTAGTGCATGCCCTCAAGACCCGGAGACATTTCCTTGTTGGAAGCAGTTGTGATGTTTACACGGATCAGAAGAGCTTGAAGTACATTTTCATGCAGAAGGAGTTGAACCTCCGATAGAGGAGATGGCTAGAGTTGATCAAGGATTATGACCTGAGATTGACTATCACCTATGGAAAGCAAATATTTTAGCAGATTCCTTGAGCAAGAATAGCTATGTGAACACCCTCATAGCAGGAGGATTACCCTAGGAGTTTGCTGATGATATCAGGGATCTCCGCTTGGGGATAGTTACGAGAGGATATGTTGCCACCCTTGATATTTAGTCCACTCTGACCGAAAGAATCAAAGAAGCTCAGAAGACAGACAAGGTAATTGCAGAGATAAAGAAAAGGATGAGTAAAGGAAAAGCTAAAGGTTTTTGTGAGGATGAACACGGAACTATATGGTTTGAAGATCGTATCTATGTGCCCAATGATCCAGAGGTCAGGAAGTAAATTCTGCAAGAGGCCCATGATTCACCGTACTCGATACACTCATGCAACACCAAGATGTATCTCGACTTGAAGGGAAGTTTCTGGTGGACGGGTATGAAGAAGGATATTGCCGAGTATATAGCAGTACGCGATGTTTGTCAGGGAGTAAAGGCAGAACATCAGATGCCAGCAGGGTTACTGCAACCTTTGCCAATACCTGAGTGGAAATGGGAAAAACTTGGGATGGATTTTATCACAGGATTACCTGGGACTCGTTCAGGTTATGATTCTATCTAGGTAGTGGTTGATCGCTTCACCAAGGTATCTCACCTCATTCCCGTGAAGACCACATATATGAGTGCTAAGTTAGCCAAGATATACGTGACGAGGATTGTATGTCTGCATGGAGTTCTGAGGAGTATCGTGTCAGATAGAGGAATATAATTTACCTCAAAGTTTTGGAATCAGTTACACGAAACTTTGGGTACGAGGCTGGAGTTTAGTACAACTTTTCATCCGCGGATAGATGGATGAACCGAGAGAGTCAATCAGATTTTGGAAGACATGATGAGATCTTGTGCACTAGACTATGGAGCTAGCTGGGATGATAATTTACCCTATGCGGAGTTCTCATACAACAACAACTATCGGACGAGCTTCAAGATGGCCCCTTTCGAGGCTTTATACAGAAGGAGGTGCAGAACACCATTTTTGTGGGATGATGTTGGAGACCAAAAAAAATTTGGTCCTGATCTTATCAGAGATTCCGAAGAGAAGGTCAAATTGATTCGTGAGAGACTCAAGATAGCTCAGTCGAGACAGGAGAGTTATGCCGACAGTAAACGCAAGGAGGTAACGTACGAAGTAGGAGACCGAGCATATCTTCGTGTGTCTCCACTTCGAGAAATCAAGAGGTTTGGTGTTAAAGGAAAGTTAGCACCTAGGTTTATAGGCCCATACAAAATTCTTTAACACAGAGGAGAAGTTGCGTACAAGCTAGAATTACTGAAGGATTGTCAGGAGTTCACGATGTCTTTCACGTTTCCCAGCTGAAGAAATGCCATGCTGAGATGGTCGATATTCCTTTGAGAGACACAGTCCCCTAGAGGCCATACAGCTTGACAGCGATCTGACTTATGAGGAGAAACCAGTCAGGATTCTTGAGACTGCGAATAGAGTTACCTACGGCAAAATCATCAAGTTTTGCAAGGTTCCGTGGAGCCATCACTCCGAGAAGGAAGCCACCTGGGAACAAGAAGAAGACCTCCGTCGAGACCACCCGCACCTATTTGCTAGCCAACCCGAATCTCGAGGGCGAGATTCATCTTAAGGTGGGTAGGTTTGTAACATCCCGAATTACCAATTTGGAATGTTTTGCAATACTAGCTAAGCATCTAGGCATTTTGAATGAATTGAGGTGACATTTGAATTTTTCAAAGGCACTTTGGTATCATTTTTTAATATTGAGTCCAGTTCAAATTGGCATCTGAAATTCCATTTCCAAAATTTCTGACAGATACTTTTATCAAAGAGTATGAGAGGGGGTAACATGACACCCCAAAAGTCAGAAGAAAATAATGCCAAAAGTATTTGAATTCAAATTTGATTTTATTTGGAATTTTCAAAAAAATGATTTTTATAAAGTTTGTTTTTTGCCTTTGAAAAATAGTTCACCATTTAGGATTTATTTTTCTGATCATTTTGATATATATTGTCTATATAAATATATTTTATTGTTATCTATTTTCTTGTTTTTCTTTTCTGTCAAAATTCAAAAAAAGGGGAATCCTTAGCCGATACCAGCCAGGCGTCAGGCCAGCCGGCCCACTCTCATGGCCCACCACCACCGCAACCTACCCCGCGCCTGAAACCCCCGCCCCTATGAGTCGGCCCCCGACCCACTCGGCACCCCCCCCCCCGATTCCACCGACCGATGGGGCCCGCACCTTGTCTTCCACCTCCAAAAACCCTGCGCCCAAATCTCGCGAGCACCCGACGGCGGCCGCGCCCTCAATCTCCCAATACCCTAGCCGAGTCGACCTCCTCCCCAAGAAACTTGTCCTATAAATACCCTCACCCCTCCTCTCTCGATCCCCTTCAAAAACCCCGACCAACCCCCCCCCCCCCACCCCCCATAGGGCATGACCTCACCGTCCCGATCCCGCCTCTATCGTCGCTATTCATCATTGTTTGCCGTCGCTGGTGAGCACCCCCTCTGCCTCCTCTTCTGTCAATGTGACGCTCTAGACCGCACACACTTTTTTGACAAGGTTTCGGCCTCTTTCATCCATCACAAGCTCGAGCCCGAGCTCGTCCGACCACCAGAGTTCGCGTAGACCGCCCGGAGCTCCGCCGCTTTGTCATGTTGTCGTTCGTCGTCCCTGACCGCCACCACCGTCACCACCGACTCCGTCTAGCTCCACCGCATCTCCTCGTCTTCTTCCTCGATGCCAAGGACCGCCGAAGCCGCCACCACCTCGACGGTTGACACCACGTCGTCGTCTCCGCTGTCACCACTGTCGTTGTAAGGCACCGGTACAACCACCTCCGTTCGATCAATAATAGATGGCCTAGATTAGATCCCGCGTATGGTTAGTTTTTTTATTTTAGATCAGTGTATTTTTTGGTTTAGTCTTGGTTTAGATCGAACTGCCCGGTCGGTTTTCTTTTAATTAAACGTATGCACCCGAAGTTGCTAGATCTCGGCCATCCGCCGGTGTACTCCTGTCAAACACCCCCCATAGCTAATCGGCTTGCGCCACGTAGCACGTGCACATTCTGTTTTTTCCGTTTCTGTTTTTAAAAACTGAAAAGTGTCAATCTTAGAAAATTCATATCTCCTAGGATTTTTAGTATATTAATTTGATTATTTTTGCATTAGATTAGAATTTTTATGTAGTTTCTATAGATATCAAGTTTCACTAGGTTTGAAAATTTTAATTTGGAAAATCACTAGATTGGCTATAACTTGAGCTAGGAATATTATTTTTTGTGATTCTTTTTGCTACTAGTTCTTTGTGATATTGTTTATCAGTAGGAATTAATTGGTGTTATGATTACTTAAAATTAGGTTTTCAGGAAAACAGTACTGTTTCAGTGTTTTATATATAGCTTTTGTGCTATTGCTTTTAATTCTAATTGTTTTATTTTGTTCCTTTGTCAAGTTCTATTTAGTTTCTGTTAACCTAGCAGTAGCAATTTTATTTGAGTTAAAATATATTTTTATTAATTTATTTCTTTTATCTTACTAGAATACTTGTTTTGGGCATTATAGGAATTTTATAAATGATTTTAATGTGTTTCTTTTTGCATAAAATTTTCTATGTGATTTTCTTTCTGTAATTTATTAAAAACTTCATTTTTATTCTGTTAAAAAATTATTAGTGACAGAAAATTATTTGTAGCTTGAGGACATTGCTTAGAGTTTTGGTGAATTCTTTGGTTTTGTTTTTGGTTTTCACTGTGTGTTATATTGATTGTTTATTTACTAGTTTTACTTGTTGTTGTATTATTATTTGTATGATGCATTGCTTATTTGTTTGCTTCGGTAGATTACCCGGAGTGCGAGGCTTGTTACTATGAGTCGTTAGAGTTTGAAGATCGTCACTGAGGCAAGTCTTGATCATACATTTTCTTTATTACCTATGCTTTGCATTAGTTAAAATCTTCCCCACCATGCATCACTACAGGAATCAGGCACTTTGCCATCTCCATGGCTGATGGCAAAGGCATGCCTGGCGAACGGCAAAGGCCTTTGCCGTCAACCAGCAGACGGCCCCACGTCTGGCTGAATGAACCACGGCAAAGGGCTGCTTTGACGTCTGCTTTAATAAAGCGGACGACAAAGAATTTTGTCGTCAGCCATCCATAGCAAGCAGACGGCAAAGGACCTGGATGGCAGAGGGATAGGATTAGGTCCGTTAGGTGGCTAATGGCATGCTTTGTCGTCTGCTGGCAGACAGCAAAGAAGCAGAGGTCTTTGCCGTCTGCTAGTAGACTACAAAGTGTGCACGTGCTTTGATGACAAAGACCTCTGCTTCTTTGCCGTCTATGAGCAGATGGCAAACTGTCCAAATAGGCCAGCCCAGGTGCCCCTAGATTTCACAGGTAGCTGCCACATGGCAGCTTTGCCGTCTGCTAGCAGACGACAAACTTCTTTTTCGTCTGCCAGCAGACAGCAAAGTGCCTGTATTGCCCCTGTTAATTCTGTTTTTCTTAAATTCAGTCAATTTCATAGATATATATATATATATATATATATATATATTCATTTCAAAATACTTTCAATAAGCATACATATCCCTGCCATATGGAGATGATCATCCAACACATATATACCAAATCAAAAGTCCATATCCAACATATATATAGCCAACATATCCAACAATTAAGCAAAAATTCCATATGCAATGGTTTCATCCATACATATATAGGTAGCAATTTTCACATCCTACAAAATCAAAACAAAAAGGAAGGACAAGGAGAAGAGTAGACTCCATCAACGCAAGCTTCCGTGATCTGAAGCAAATCTGCAAATTGGTAAAGAAGAAACTTAGAAGAAGAAGACTACAGGAAGAAGAAGAAGGAGAAGAAGAAGAAGACTAGAAGAAGAAGACTAGTAAAAGAAAAAGAAGAAGAAGAAGAAGAATTTTTCTTCTATTTCTTTTTATCCTCTTCTTTATCTTCTTCTAACTAAGGTAACCTAGGTAATTATACCATTTTTAGCTAACTAAGCATATTAAGCCATTTTGGAGGGAAAAATGCTAAGTGTAGGTCATTTTTAAGCTAACCTAGGTAAATAGGTCATTTTCGAGCTAAGTAAGGTTATTATGTAAGTTTCGAGGAAAATAAGCTAAGTATATGTCACTTTTTATGTAACCAAGATTATTATGCCATTTTTGACCTAAGTATGCTAAGTATGTCATAAATGAACTAAATAAGCTAAGTATTGGTCATTATTGAGCTAAAGTAGGTAGTTATGCCATTTTTGAGCTAACTAAGCATATTAAGTCATTTTTGAGGAAAAATGGTAAGTGTAGATAATTTTATAGCTATCCTAGTTAAAATCGGTCATTTTGGAGATAAGTAAGGCTATTATGTCATTTTCGAGGAAAATAAGCGAAGTATATGACAGTTTGGAGCTAAACCAAAGTTATTATGCCATTTTTTACCTAAGTAAGCTAATTATGTCATAAATGAACTAGCTAAGCTAAGTATAGGTCATTACTGAACTATCCTAGGTATTTATGCCATTTTTTAGCTAACTAAGCATATTAAGTCATTTTGGAGGGAAAAAAATGCTAAGTATACTCCATTTTCTAGCTATCCTAGGTAAAATAGGTCATTTTGGAGCTAAGTAAGGTTATTATGTCATTTTCGTGGAAAATAAGCTAAGTATAGGTCATTTTGGAGCTAAATAGGTCATTTCTTAAGCTAAGTATGCATTTATTAAGTAAAACACTTGAGAAAACTTACCATCATCACGGAGGTGAAGGACCGGTCGCGCCAGTGGAAGACGGAGAAGGATCAGTCGATGCTTGTCGGGAGGCATGCTGCACCAAAGATAATTTGCAATGTCTCGTTAGCATGATGCAACTCAAATGTGAATACTAGTAACTAATGTCCATTCAAATGAAACTCACTGTGGTCGCCTAAGCAATTTGGGGCATTGGTGGAGGGGTATGACCATTGGTATGGCACACGGACTGCACATTTGGTTTTCACGAGTCAGTCATATTAGTTAATAATGAAACGAACATTATGTGCATGATTTGGCTAATATGCAGGAGAAACTTACCACGAGGAGCTAGTATAGGGCCCGGTGAGACGCGTTGTTCCAGTTCCTCTCCTCCAAC
This sequence comes from Triticum aestivum, assembly GCF_018294505.1. Classification (NCBI taxonomy): domain Eukaryota; kingdom Viridiplantae; phylum Streptophyta; class Magnoliopsida; order Poales; family Poaceae; genus Triticum; species Triticum aestivum. Next base: position 287,595,680 of record NC_057812.1, read on the forward strand.
AACCTAGTTGTCCTCTCCTCCATGTCCCTCTCCCTCTCTGTCGCCTGCCTGTTTGCCTCCACCAGAAGATCCTAGGCCCTAGCCTCGATGGCAAGCTCCATTGGCCATGGACGAGGCCTTATCTCAGGATCAGAGCTCTTCTAGCGCTTCTTGATCTCCGGGAGAGTGCTAGGACAACGTATCAGTCCATCCCCAATGGCTATTGAGCCATGGGACCTCCCACCACCAGATATCATCACCAGCTCTGGATCAAAAGGACTTTGGATCGGGTTGAAGTCCTCCCCTTTCCTCGTCTTCCCCTCATCTCTGTACTTCAAGAGCTTGTAGTGCAAGGAGATGTTGGTGAAGCTCTCTGGATGATCGATGTTAGACTCAGAGAATGCCTTGGCCTTCCTGTACGGGGCAGTATGGGCCATGGCATAGAGGTCGAACACCCTTGGCACCTCCTTCTTTGTGTATCGCGCCTAAAAGAGAGGAACAAAATATTAGTTAAGGGCTCAAGCTAGCATGAGAAATAGCATGAATCATGAAGCAAACCACATACCCAGTTATCCCCGTACTCATATAGGTTGGGGCTCCCTTGATGGTGTGGCACACCAACCATTTGGTCACGCTTATCCTTGGCCTTATTGTGGACGGCTAGCCATTAGGAAGAGCACCACTCATCCACCAATTCCTCCCAATAGTCCATCCTATTCGCACACCATCTCGGGGGCACATAAGTTAGTCAAGAGAAATTTCAGCGCTACGCGTATGAATCAAATCAAGGAAACTAAGTAGAAGGCCTTAAGAATAGGTAATTACCTTCATATACTTCTCCTTACTCAGAAACTTGCTGCAGCACTTCGTCTTGGACCTCTTAATACCAGTCGAGACGTAGTAGTCTCGAACAGCCTACACCCGAGCCTCGTGTCGTAAGTTCTGAAGTAGGCGCCTGCACTCGGCTTCGATAACCATAGCCGCGGCCTCCTCCTGTCCCTCAAGACACCTGTAGAAGGTATGCAATCAAACAAGACAACACTGATTAGTACAATCACTAGGTATTGTTGATTTTTTATTTTGTAAAGGAGAAATTACCGAAAACGTCTGGATCACAATGTCGGCCACCGTCCCGCACAAGACACCGTCGACCCTCTCCTCCAGAGGGGACGGGGCTGCCAATTACAGCTCCCAGCTCAGTGCTAGTAGTGGAAACCTTACCCTCACCGGGCAACGTGACCCACCCCAGGAAGTTCCGCCGGCAAATCACAGCAAGGACCTGATTGGGCTTGCGGACATCAAGGCTGTGTTTCCAACCTCTGCAGTATGACAAGGCCAATGCATTAGATATTAATTTGAAGAAACATGAAGGCAAAAGGTTAAAAAATAGTAAATGCACTTTCTTCTCCCTATTAGGCGCGATCAACCTCCTCTGCTCATGGGTCACCGGCACGGGCAGGAGCTTTGTACCGCCACGCTGGTAGACCTTGCCCTCCTCAACCAGCTCACCCTTTCTATAGCTATCATGAGAAAAGCGGTCCTCACCACCATCAGCATGGCCACTAGCCTTCGGAGTCTCGCGAGACGAAGACTCTGGGACCAGAGTCTCATGGGGCGAAGGCTCGGCGACCCGAGGCTCGTCGGCCCGAGGCTCGTGGACCGGAGTCCGAGACGGGTCCACCTCAGACGGAGCAGTCCTATGGTCCGGTGAATCGGCTGGGGGTGGTGGCGAGGAAGGCGTAGAAGCCTTCCTACCTCCCCGCCCCCACTTCCACCTCTAGCACCCCTCTTCATCCTCCCCCGACCTCTCCCAGCCGAAGAAGAAGCTCCCGTCGATGGAGTCTGCACACTGTCTAGCAGTGCTCTTCGGAGGTGCTCGGGTGGAAAGGAAGCACCCCTCCCAGCACGCGCCGAGGAAGGAGGCTCGGAGCGCTCTCGACCCGCACCCACCATCTGTCAACACCTGCAATGACAAAGAGTAAACGAAATTAGTACAACATAAAAAAATTGAATACCTGACATGAATAATATGTATATAATTTAAGTGTATCATCATCATGAACGTAATAAAAAATTGAATACCTAATAGCACGAACTAATTAATAATATATATATGTGTGTGTGTGTACATAATATCTGACATTACTAATATTACTCTTCATCGTCTATATATGCTCTGGGATCAATAAATGCATCATCATCATCACTATCAGTAATGACGTGCTCATCATCATCATCAATAAATGCATCAACATGTGCAAAGGCCTCCTTTACGTAATTGGTCAAGCATTGACAAGTCATCCACATCAATAACCTCTTCTTGTTCCAGCTCAGGGGTGAAGTCGGATTCACTGCCACTATCTACTTCAATGTTCTGGGGTGAAGTAGAGCGGTTCTTGAAACGTTTTTTTGGAAAGACATGTTTCTTGGAAGAATTCTCCTTCATATGGGTCTGGGTTAATGTTAGGTTCACAATCCTCTTCATTGGGGGGAGGTGGTCTAACACGTGGCGGCTCTTCATAAATGACATCCCAACCGTTGAGATTTGGATCACTTTGATAGGCCCACGGTAGATAGAAAACTTGGATTTCCTGTTGAGCCATAATATAGACATCGGGAACATCCAAATGGGTGCTTTGTTTGATTTCGACTAGCCCTATATGTTCATGAGTCCTTCTTGTCTCCTTCGGCTGGAACCAATAACATTTGAAGACTACGATGTTTGGTGGGTTTGCACCATAGAATTGAAGTTCATAAATTGCTTCAACTCTTCCATAATACTCGGTATCTCCTTCGCCGATAGAAGAAACACAACAATTTGTAGACTTTCAGTCGGCCATAGATAGCTCTTTGCCATAGGTACGAAAGCGATACCCGTTGATGTCGTATTTGTCAAATGAACGGACCTTAAACTCGAAATCATTAGCGACTTGTCTCAATTCAGCGTCCATAAACTCTGAATTAGCCTACAAGTTTAATACAAAAGGATTATTGCATTAGCCGTAAAATAGACGAAGAAATCAAATGGTCTAATGGAAATTACCGTTTGTTTGAACCAAGAGATGAAACCAGGATAGCCGCCTCCATGCTTTGCAAGAAGCTCATACTCTTCAATGGAATCATTTTGGATCACCGCTCCATACGAGAATTTGGCGACGTATCGACTGTATCAAATATCCGGGAATAAGAGCAGTTCAAAGGAATTATAAGTTGCGAAACAATGTACCGAAAACTTACTCGATGTATGGTCACACTTCTGTTAGGTTGTTGAAGATATACAACAAAATGGTCCGCCATTCTTCGACATCCAATTATAAGGAATTAGAACCACCGGATGGTGCGAGCTTTCTTTTGAATAGGCTGAGGTTGGATCCACCCTTTTTAGGGTCGCCAGCATTGTACGGAGACTTCGAATTATGCAAATGATGATTTTTGGCTTCGTAGTGTGCTATCACGAAGTTTGCGGCTCCTCAATAATGAATGTCTTGGCCATCGATGCTTCGATTCTACATTTATTTTTACATTTTGCTCGAAGCGTCTTCTGCATCCTCTCAGTTGCGTACACCAACGATTTTGCACGCACCCCCCCCCCAATCTTGCCTCGGTCGGGAGATGAAAAATCAAGTTCTGCATTGGATTAAAGAAGCCCGGTGGAAAGATCTTCTCTAACTTAATGATCAACTCCGGCGCCAACTCTTCCATTTCTTCTAGCAGGCCATGCGATAGTTCTTCGCATAAAGAACACTGAATAAATAGCTTAGCTCTGCCAGTACTAGCCATTCATCCTCAGGGATGAAGCCACACAACATCACCGGCATTACCCGCTCAATCCATATGTGTCAATCATGACTCTTGAGACCGAATATTTTCAAATTTTCAAGATTTGCTCCCCTCTTTAGATTCGCTGCATACCCACTGGGGAACATCAACTTCATTTTCACCCACAAGATAATTTCCCTCAAAGCTGGTCTTCCAAGATTAAACCATGCCTTTGGCTTTGTCCAGTTCTGCTTTCCTTTCGATTCTTGCATGTTTTGTAATGGTCTATTACATAGCGCCTCCTGATCAACTCTAGCCTTAGTATTATCCTTTGACTTCCCCTCTATGTCGAACAATGTACCAAAAAGTGCCTCGGCGATATTATTTTCAGTGTGCATCACGTCGATGTTGTGTGGGCAAAGGAGGTCTTTGAAGTAAGGCAGATCCCACAAGCATGTCTTGTGAGTCCAGGCGTGTGTCGAATTATACCCCTTGAAATACCGTGGAAGCTCTGGATCTGGCTCGAGAGTGTTTAACTGATCCAAGGTCTCTTGTCCTGTCAACATAGGTGGTGCAGAGTTTTTGACAACTCTACCTTTGATGAAGTTCTTCTTGTCTTTCCTGAACTTATGGCGAGGATCTAGGAACTATCTATTGAAGTCGAAGCAAGAAAACTTGCAACCGGCCTGCAACCAACGAAACTCAAGAGCTGCCTTGCATGTGGGGCACAGGAACCTTCCATGCACACACCAGCCAACGAATAGCGCATACGCCGGCAAGTCATGCATCAAGTACATGTACCAGACACACATTATGAAGTTCTGTTTGCTAAAGGCGTCGTATGTCTTGAACCCATTATCCCAAGCTTATTGCAATTCATCCTTAAGCGGCTGCATGTACACATTCATATTCTTCCTCGGATAGTTGGGCCCTGGAATTATCAACGTTAGGAAAATGTTCTTTCTTTGCATAATCTGTCCGGGGAGATTGAGTGGAATGAAAAATACGGGCCAACAACTGTACGGGGCTACCGTCAGACCAAACACATTGGACCCATCCGTGCTGATGGCGACATGAGGATGCCTTGGACCTGCCACTTTTTCCGCATGTAATGCATCGAAGTGCTTCCACGCTTCACCATCCAATGTGTGCACCATCATCAGATTCCCATTGCATCTAGTTGGGTTCTTTTGCCCGTTTTGTGCCATGTCATCTGTCTGGTCGTCTATTCGGCCATGAAAAGACATTGGAGTCTTGGTACGATTGGCATATACCGAAGAACATTAATGGGGATTTTGTCTACGTCTTCTCACGCATACTGTTGTCTACCACAACATACCTGGATGACTTGCAAATGGGACAATAGTTCAAGTCTGCATACTGAAGCCTAAATAAGGCACATCCTTTCTCACAGGCATGTATATTCTCATAGGGCATCTTAAGAGCACGGAGGATTTTGCCTGACTGGTATAGGTTTGCAGGTAGTACATGGCCTTTGGGTAGAAAACGTCCAAATACTGTCATCATCGCGTCATAGCATTCTTTGCCCAAGTTGAATTGAGCCTTCAGAGCCATTATTTGTGAGATGGCATGCAGCTGACAAAGCTCAGTGTGCTCGTGGAGAGGACGTTTTGAAGACTCCAACATTTCATTGAAGGCCTTTGCAGATTCCTCCATCTCATCATCTGAGTCCCGAGCATCATCAATGTTTTGCACCATGTCTTACATCCTGGTACCATGCTCGTCGGTGCAACAACGAACCCCCTCGGCTCTGGCATGTTGGGCAGACTCACCATAAAATGTCCAGACCGTATAAGCAGGCATAAAACCAAACTTCTGCAGGTGTTTACTCATTTCAAGCTCGTTCCTCCTATGATAGTTGTCGCACCGGACACAAGGGCACCAGGTTTTTCTCTGGCCATTTGCAAATTCGGCTCTCACAAACCCCTTGTTTTTTGTTAACCATTCATCGGTCATGTCTTCCTGACTAGTGTGACCGGTGTACATCCACGCACGATCACTCATCTTGCCTAGCTACTGGACACACAAGAAATATATACATAACCCAGCAAACAATATTCATCAATTAATGGAGTTCATCAGTTTTATTACGTCCATGCAACCAAGACGCTAATAGGTAAAGATAGGTCCTAATCCCACTCGAGTATGTGTAGATTGGGTTCGTTTTCCCATGCTCTACTCCGAATCCGACGCAATATTTCGGTAGCACCTCCCCGTTGTTCTCCTGATACATGTCTCGGCAATAAGCAAAGAGGATGTGTACCCGGAGAACAACAGGGAGGCACTGACGAAATTATGCATTGGATCCGGAGCAGAGCATATGGGAAAACAAACCCAATCTACACATACTAGGACTGTCCATGGATAACGTTGGACAATTCAAAAGAATCACGGTTATAAATATGCAAAGGCATGCATATTTATAGATGTAGCCCTTTCGAATGGGAGACACATAGTGGTCACGCATACTGATGATTGAAGACACCTATAGCTAGCAAGTTTCATCGGCACGATGACCGGAACAGAGCAAATCAAGGGGGAGGAGGAGATGTCATTTGTGCTCACCCACGAGCACAGGGGCGGAGCTTGTCGAACACATGGGGAGGTCGTCAAACACCACACCCTCGCAACGACGAAATAACTACACATTTAAATCCACCTGATGAACACAAATATGATGCTTTTTATAACAAAATCGAAAAATATATGTCCTAACTCATAATTCACAAACATATGACCCCGTCGGCCTCTAGAGAGCCGAAGAGCACCTTTTCGGTCAATAGGAGGCCGAAGAGGTGTCGGGGGTCGGGGGTGTCGGGTCTAGGTGTCTTGGTGTTGGGGTGTGGTGTCGGGGTCGGGGTGTCAGGTCTAGGTGTCGTGCTGTAGGGGTGTCGGGCTGTCGGGGTGTCGTGTCGAGGTCGGGGTGTCGTGTCGGGGCCGGGGTGTCCTTTTCTTCTTCTTCATTCCTTCTCCTCCTCCTCCTCTTCTTCTTCTTCTTCTTCTTCTTCTTCCTTCTTTTCATTTTTCCTCTTTTCTTGTCATCTTCTCCTCTTTTTCTTCCTCTTCTTCTCCTCCTCCTCCTCCTCCTCTTCTTCTTCTTCCACCTTCTACTTATTCTACTTTTCTTCTTCTTCTTTTTCCATATTTTTACTTCCTTTAATTATGACTATTTATCTAAACCCTAGCACTAATCTAATCTAATCTAGCACTAAACCTACAACTAACTATATCTAATATCTAAAATAGGAAAAAAACAAAAAATACAGAAAAAGGGGGTGGTAGTGGGGCTCACCATGGGTTGGCCCGCCACGGGGCGGAGCCGGGGGTGGCAGGGGCGGCGACGGGGCGGCGCTCCTCGGGGGCAGCTTGGGTGGCGCTCCTAGGGGCGGTAGGGGTGGCGCTCCTCGGGGGGTGGCAGGGGCGGCACTCCTCGGGGGGCGGCTGGGCGGCCGACCAGCGACTACGTCGGGGAGGCTCAGGAGGGGGGGCGATGCAGCGGCGACGGGGCGGGGTGGCAGGGTAGGGCGGCGACGAGGCGGGAAGGGTGCGGCAAGGCGGCAGCGACGGGGCGGAGTGGCAGGGAGGGCCCCGAAGACGGCGTGGCGGCGGCGGGCTGAGAGAGAGAGAGAGATGCGCGGGGGAAGTGGCGGTTTCAGGCACGGGGGTAGCCGTTAAGCAAACCCCCTCTTTGTCGTCTGCCAGCAGACGACAAAGAGGGTGCCCGTTAGCTAGTCAACGGCGTGCCCTGGTGGGGCCCCCTACCCTCTTTGTCGTCTGCCTAGCCTTTCTGTGTCGTCTGCTAGCAGGCGACAAAGAGGCAGCAGACAGCAAAGAGGTGGCCTAGCCATCGTCGTGCCCCCGTGGGGCCCACCAGGCTCTTTGTCGTGCCATTTGCCTATTTGTCGTGTGCTGGCAACAACAAAGAACTAGCAGATGGCAAAGAGAGTCTTTGCCGTCAGCTGGTTCTTTGTCGTCTGCTTTGCCAAAGCAGATGGCAAAGAGTGGACAAATGGCAAATTGCCAGATTCCAGTACAAGTAAGTGAATTTAAGTTATGTTATTGAGTAGTATCATGTGGTAGGTTGAACCCAAATTCCCATGTCATCAATGCTCGGGATGTTGTAGTTATTTTGCTATACTTCGTAGACAGGGTTGGTCGAGTGAATTACATGTGAGATGTGAGAGTTAAGTTGATGACTACAACCCCAAGACTTCAAGATTTTCAAGACAGACTTCAATTCACTACTAGGTGGAGGACGGATGGACGGGCACCCTCGAGTACCTAGTGCTTGACCCAGGGATGCATGGAGCATGACATCTTGAGGAAAGCTTCACCCAACCACAAAGAGACAGATGGATACACCTTGACTGGAAGCTTACCTGTGCAGCCGCAAGTCACAATGGGCTCTGGCTTGGTCGACCTAGGGGTGACTCTGGACGGACAGTACCAGCAGATGTAGAAGAATGGGAGGAAATGGATGGGCATTGGCAATGGCCTAGAGGAACTCTACGGTAGATCTTGTTCCGTTCGTCCCCTCTTCAAACACCATGCAGTGCGAGGACATAAAGGAGGGAATGATTCTTGCGGGTAAAGTGCACAAGAGTCTACAGAGTGGAAACCTGGTTGATTAGCTGTGTCCTCGGTTACGGACATCTGGGCCTCTGGAATTGGATTTATTCGGAACTCTCAACAGAAGCATAATTAATTAATTATTGATGTAATATGATTTCGGATATGAGACACTGGTTGGCGGCACCATCTTAATAACAACAAATATTTTTTAGTAATTGGAAGCAAATCCTTTTGTTGTAGGAAAAAAGTTGCTTTTCACAAAAACTTAAACTTAGAGCCCACGGCCAAAATTGCATGTAGTGATAGTATTTTATTATTGTTTTCCCTTCTATGACTTGCCGACATATTCAAAATGCTGACCTACACGGCTGCAACATCTTATGTTGCAGAGGATTATTCCGACCAAGAGTGAGGCTACGATCCACGCTCGGTGATTGCCCTTTGGAGTCGGATGGACTCGCTTTTCGTCTACGCTTACGCATTAGTTTATCTCATGAGTTGGCCTTTGGCCGAATTTATTCTGATGTAATAAAGACTCTATATGATATTCATGTAGTAAATCAGGTGTGATTGAACTTTGATATTTTCATCAATGTATTGTGTGTGCCATGATCTTGGGATGGTACAGATACTTGACCATTTTTGGATGGACTCGCTACAAAGATGGTATTCAGAGCACACGCTGACCATAGGACATAACCCCTAGGATCGGAAAGCCATAGGAAGAAATTATTTTATTTTATGTTTTTCTTGTTCCGTATTTCCCTCCTGTTCATTTCCGACTTCTCTCCTATTTTGACCATCTAGATGGCCGCCAAATTCATCCCAGTCCTACTACCAGAGTTTTGCCAGCCGGATGAGACGATGCGTGTCGGCAAGGAGCTGGTTCAGATCATCAGGAGCCCCATTGCGAGTTAAGGGTTATAAGAACGATAAATTTCTTTGATCCGAATTCTACACATTTCTACCCTTTATCTAGACAAAAAACTTGCATTTGCTCCCTTTATATAAAGGCTCTCATCTAGGATGGACACTACAAATTCTTTACCAAGCCACAAAACACGCACAACAAAAAGAAACAAAAAAATGTCGTTGCGACTATATCTATACCTACTAATAAAGTAAGGTGTGTTTCTCTAATTTTTTCATCCATTCACCGTAGCTATTTTTTTCTATTCGAGGTAGTACTAAATTTTTGTGCGTCTATCCGCTAGAAAAGAAAAGAAGGTTTGTCCAGTGTTCCGTAATTGGGTTGGGCGCGCTCTGGCCCAACGAAGCCAGCCCACTTATTATTGCCCACGCAGTTGGGAGCTATTATTTCCTCAAAAAAAAAGTTAGGAGACCTTATTTGTCACATGGGACAATAAATAGTTTTTTTGAGGATCCGGGGCAATAAATAGTTGAACCTTCCCACAGGGCGCCTAAGACTGGGCCGACACGTTTCTCATTTTTCATTGTTCTATTTCTATTTTTCTTTTTTCTGTTCCTTTCTCTCTCTCTCTCTCTTTTATATTTCCTTTTCCTTTTTTCATTCTATATTTCTATTTTTATGTGAACTAAAAATTTACAAATATATTAAAAAAATTAATTTTTGTTCAAATATTAAAGAAATAGCCAAAATTTCAAAATATTATTTCTATTTTGAAAAATGTTTGAAACTAAAAAAAATTCCTGTTCCAAAATTTTCTCAACATTCAAAAAATATTCTCTCATTTTTAATAAATGTTCCCACTTTTTAAAAAACTCTTTGTTTTTTTCAAAAATTCTTTGAGATTGTTTTTATCAAAAAAATTATTATAAAATTTTCCATATTATAAAACATTCTTGTTTTAGTGAAATGTTCAAAAATCAAAAATAATATTTATGTCTAAGAAAATATTTTTTTTAAAATAATTACTAAACATTTGTCCATCCGTATAATAGAACAAGAAAAACGCCAAAGTTTCATACATGGACTTCCCGCACTGTGGCCCAGCAAAGGCAGCCCAGTTATTTTCGTGCCCACACTGGTGGACCATATTTATCCACGCGAGCCTAAAATAGTTGCAAACTCGCACAGGGCACCCAAGCTGGGCTGAACCATTTTGTTTTATTTGATTTGTGTTATGTGACTGTTTTTTATTATTTTTGTTTCTTTCTCTTTTTCTTTCTTTTGTCTTTTGTATTTTTTCCATTCGAGTTAATTTTTATTTCTCCCTTTTTCATAAATTCAATTTTTTCAATAATTTCATAATATTACGAAAATTCGATTTTTTAAAATGTTTAGAATTTTAAATATATTTTGTTTTGAAAATTTTCAAAACAACAAATCTTCGTTCCAATTTCAAAATAGTCGCAAATTCACACAGGGCCCCCAAGCTGGGTTGAACTGTTCTTTTTTGTTCTGTGTTATGTTTCTATTTTTCTTTATCCATTTCTTTCTATTTTTCTTTCCTGTTTCTTTTGTGATTTTTCCTTTCATGTTTAGTTTCCTTTCTCCCTTTTTTTTAGTAAATACAAAATTTTCAAAAAAGTTCATAATATTAGAAAACATCAAGATTTTCAGAAACATTCAGAATTTTAAATATATTCCTTTTTAAAAATGTCAGAACATTAAATCTTTGTTCTCATTCCAAAATTGGTTCAGATTTTAAAAAAGTGTTCCTTTTTCTCGTGGTGTCTTCCAAATTGTTTGAGATTTTCCAAAAAAATGCATTTTAAAAATGTTCCAAATACGAAAAATATTCTTGTTTTAGTGAAATGTTCAAAAATTTAGAATAATGACCGTGTTTAAAGAAACATATTTTAGAAAAATATTCTGAATGTTTATACTATGTTTCCTTTTTCTAAAAAGATCACAAATCCAGAAAACGTCCATATTATAATAAAAGGTTCATATTTTCAAATAAAATTGTGAATTTTGAACATTTAAAGTTTTGTTGTGTATTTTTGAAAATGTATGAATTTCAAAAAAATTAGGATTTTCAAAATTATGCATGTTTACAAGAATATTCAACAATTTATGTCTGACATTAAAGTATGATCTTAAAGGTTTGACCTGACCATTGGTTGGTCGGACTCGTTTCTTCGAGTGGCTAGCAGCAGTCAGCACGTAGTCGGGTCATTAAGCATGATTTCGATCCTTCAACTCATCATTTTCTGGATTTTTCCGCACCTTACAAACACAAGTCGTCTTGGAGCCTACTAGTGTGTTGGCCCATACACTAACTGATGTGCATCTCATGTGCTATTTTACGCAGCAAGCATCATATAGTAGCTCCCACACAGTTGGCCCAAGAAAAAATTGCTCTGTCGCACAGGCAGTATTGGGCCTCAGTCGCACTCCCCTACTGGGTCGTCTGAGGGAGCAATTTTTTTCTTGGGCTAATAAAATAGAATATGTTGGTTTGGCTCGAATAAAAAAATTATGGGCATTTGAGCGCTAAAATAGTCAAAGAAAATAAACCCTAATAAAGAAGGGACATTGATGTCTGGTTATGCGCTAAATATGCTAATAAAATGGGATTTATGTGCTACAATTAGTAATCCACACGATTATGCAATCGTAAGAGAGAGTGGTCGAAACAACCGTGCCCCGAAGGTCGACGCATAGCTACCAAATGAGGAGGCAGACACAATCCCGAGACAGAGGCGGACCCAGAGGAAAAAAAAACATGAGTTGGATGGTTGCCGCCATGTCGACTAACCGCGCCACTATCAAGATCCCACAGAACAAACATGACCCGCGATAAGACCACAACTCCTCTCTCTATTGCATCGCTATAGAGATCGTTTTTAGTGGACACATCAATTATCTCTTCGATTGCTTCTCAGAAAGAAATGTCTCTCCTATTGCAACGCACGGGTATATGTGCTAGTATATACATAATGTGACAAGAGGACGTGCAACAAAAAAGAACGTGTTGACACGAGGGTGCATGATCAAGTTTGTGCGAACATTAAAACAAACAAATTGGACGGTTACAGACTTAGGTGAGACATCACTAAATCTCATATAGATGAGATAATCTCATCTAGATGAAATTTAGCAAATCCAAAACAAAAATAATCTAGTTACGTTGTCCTCTAGCTATACAGTTGAACCAAAATAACCAAAAACAGAGAATCGGAAGACATGTGGCCGTCGACCAAAAAGCTACAACCACAAAATAAATCCAATATAAAAAACATAAAGAATGGCTCGCTAAAGAAAGTCCTATTGGCCCTCATTGCTTCACGGTGGGCGAACAAAAAACACGACACAACGACAAGAAACATGTCTCAGAGAAGCATGTGTATCTAAGAGTATATGAGTTAGATAAGACAATTATCTAAATGAGAATGAGCAAAACTCATGGCGTCTCAACGGTCATCTTGCTCCCACGCTCCGCCCGCGCCCCGTGTCGCCTCCGGCCCCCGTTGTGCCCACCCCCAGCCCCACTCGCCGGTCCGTCGCTCCGGCGCCCGTCGGCCAGATAACGCTCCTGCCTGCTCGCGTGTTGGTACGGATGGCTCCGCCCGTCCGGCCTCCGATGTCCCGTTATCGGGCCGTTCCAGGCCCGCCTCGATGGATCTTGAACCTGACAATGATGGCTGGATGGAGGTGCGCAGCCGTCGCCACCAGCGCCGTCAAGAGAAGTTGCCCACTGTCAGCCGTTCGCCGGGGCCCAAGCTTCGGATTCCTCGGTGGCTGCTGGACAGGTGTTTTAGGTGTCTGGAGTCGGGGCACCATAAAGAGGTGTGCACCGGTGAGATCCATTGCCATAAGTGCTGGATCTCTGGACACATCGCCCGTGACTGCCCCCCTCCTCTCGCTCCTCGCCTCCCCCCCCCCCCCCCCGCCGCCCAGATCCGGCCGGGCTACCCAGCACGGCGCCACCCGTTCGCTGGTCCGGTCGCCCCCCCCCTCCTCCGAGTCGTCACCGCCGCCCGCCACCACTACAGTCCATGGCGCACTACCCTCCGCTGGCCCAGATACGCTTCCCAGGGGAGGTCCTCACGCATGGGGACCCAGATCTGCGGCCGGAGCGCGGCGACGGAATCATCTCCCGCACCCCGGGTATGGATGCGCTGGAGGCGGACTTTCGCAGCCGGGCGCTGCTGGCCACGGTGGGGGGCCGGCGGCCGCCCATCTCTCCGGAGGCCCTGGTCCAATCCCTCGCCCGGATCTGCGGCGTGGAGCGGCGGCATGTCCGGGTGGAGGTCTCTCATCCGGCGAATTTCTTCATCACTTTTGCCTCCACTGCGGACTGTGATAGAGTCTTCCTCGACTCCGGCAAGCTGCGCTGCAAGGGGGCGCCTATCGCGTTCCAGCGTTGGCACCGGAGCGCGCTTGCCTCCAGTGGCTCTATGGAGTTCTTTTGCCGGCTGGGGATTGAGGGGCTGTCGGCGAATGCGTGGGAATGCGGTGCCATCAGCCAGCTGCTCAACAATCTCAATGGCCAGTTGGTTGAAATCCTTCCGCCGGATGACCGGTGGCAACGCCAGGTCACTGCCTAGTTGAAGAATCCATCGGCGGTCCCGAAGATCTATGATTTGGAGATTCCGAAGCCGGTGGGCTTACCGGCCTCCTTCAAAGAAGACAATCCGGCATCTCCTCCTCTCCATGCCCCGCCGACTGAGAGGATCACGCTCATCCACCCGCTCACCATCCATGTCATCGATGTGGTGGATCGTACTGTCCCATACTTGGAGCTGCGCCCCAATTTCCAACCAGATGACGACGAGGATCTCACAAGGCGGCACGACTATTAGAGAAGCTGCTACTGGGGCAGGATTGATGGTACCGGAAGGGGCAATGTGCCCAACTCCGGTGGGCATCCGTTCGGCGGGCCTGGTGGCTATGGCATGGCAGGCGACTGGGGAGGTGGCCGCAGGGTCATGGGTGTCCAGGCGCCGGCAGGGGGAATGGCGGTACCCACGCGCCTCCTAGCTCCGGGGTCTGCTCATCCTCTAGAAGCTCTGGTCCAGGCGACGCGCTCGACGCTGATGGCGGCCTCTGGGAGGCCTGGCTCGTCGTCCTCTTCGGCGGCCGCAGCAGGTGCGCACGCTGGCTTGCCGGCTGGGAATGTGGCTGGGAGTCCAGTCGCCGGGTCGCCCCTGGCCGCCGTGCGCTCTTGTGGTTCTCTGGCATCAACTGTTGTTGGCTCGAGGGCCCTAGCGGACACGCCCTTGCTGCTCGGCTCCGAGGCTTCCACTGCAGTTGGATCTAAGGCACTTGGAAGCACGCCTCCCATTCGGAATTCCGCGCTTTGGGGCACACCGCCGCATCGAAGGCTGTCCTTTAGCCCGGTGTCTCAAATGCAGGCGGGGAAAGGCACTCAGGAGATGGCGGGGATGATACACGCTGACCAGGCTAGGGAAGAGGAGGTGGAGGTTCAGGGATGCCTGGGGCACCCACAAGCTCATCAAGAGGACAACACCGACTTGCTCCAGGAGGTGGGCTTATCCGTGCGGGTAGCGCCGACTCGCAGTGCCAGCACCAGCCCAATCCAGACCCCCTTCGCCGTTCCTCTGCCTCAACACATGCTGTTGCCGCCGGCATCGGCTGGGGTTGGAACAGGCACTATGCAGGGGCCTATGACGGCATCGGAGACACTGAGGCTCGGCCTGGTGGCGTCCCCAGCGCCGTCCATTCTTGGCCCCGGGCCGGCGGCGTCGGCCCCTGTCAGGCGCAGGAAGGCCCTCCCGCCCAATTTTACGCCCAGGAGGAGCGCTAGGCTGTGCAAAAATGCACCAGCCCATAACACGGGGCCTGTGCAACAGGCGCAACCGGTGCTCCTGAAGCGGATGGGGATGATTCAGGCTGAAGAACAGGTCTCTTCAGAAGCTCTGGACGAGTACCTCAAGTTGTTCGACAAGCCGCTTGCTCCACACCACGTCAAGGCAATCACCGCGATATTCGCTCCCGGGGAGGTCGACTTCGACGAGCCTCCACAGGCGGGCTTTGATGCCTTCTCCCTGCCGGAGATGGTAGAGCCGTGTGGCGCATAAAGCTGCTCTGTTTTATCGGTGGTTCTGCTTTTATCATCATGAGTATGTCTTTAGATGTCATGGTATGGAATGTAAGGGGGCTCAATAACCCTGCTCGGAGGAACGCAGTTAGGCTTTTCGTGCAATCTCTCAATGTATCCCTAGTTTTCTTTCAAGAGTCCAAGTTGGCACTGGTGAATGACACTGTGGTTCAGGAAACTCTGGGGCCTGCCTTTGATGGTTTTAATTTCCTGCCGGCTGAAGGAACACGTGGTGGCATATTGTTGGCTTGGAAGTCTGATATGCTGCGGGTGGCTAACATCCAGAAAGAGGAGTTCATGATATCGGCACAAGTTCTTTCTCTAGCAGAGGGCAAAGAGTGGTTGGTTTCTTCGGTGTATGGGCCGCAAGAAGACACAGACAAAGCAAGATTCCTTGAGGCAATTGTGCAGTTTGGAGGCCACGTGAGCTTGCCGTGGATCCTGAATAGAGATTTCAACATTGTGTGCAACCCAGAGGAGCGCAGCACTGGGAGAGTGAACAGGAGGCTGGTGAATAAGCTTCAGCACACGATCAACAGGTTGGGGCTCCACGGCATGCCTCTGATTGGGCGTCGCTTCTCTTGGTGCAATCAACAGGAGAACGCCACCTTGGCAAGGCTAGACCGTGTGCTCTTCAACAATGCATGGGAGGACTTGTACCCCATCAGTGATTTGCTTCTGCTTAGCTCCAGTATCTCAGATCACACCCCTCTGCTGCTCACCTGCTCGTCCACATGACCAAGGGCTTTTCGGTTTCGCTTTGAGAATTATTGGTGCAAGCTGCCTGGCTTTTTGGATGTGGTGAA
The DNA here is from genome assembly GCF_018294505.1 of Triticum aestivum. Lineage (NCBI taxonomy): Eukaryota > Viridiplantae > Streptophyta > Magnoliopsida > Poales > Poaceae > Triticum > Triticum aestivum. The sequence goes on from NC_057812.1 coordinate 287,611,809, forward strand.
AGACGCCTGGGCTCTAGAGGTTCCGGGGAGTGACCCCATGAAAATCCTCAACACTAAACTTCACAGAACTGCAAAAGCCCTACGCAGCTGGGGTCAAAGGAGCATGAGCCAACTGACGCTTCAGTTACAGGTGGCCAGCGAGGTGATCTTACGCCTTGACAGCGCGCAAGAAAGACGTCCTCTTTCTAGTGAGGAAAAGAAGTTGCATGCTTTTCTCAGGGGGAAGTGCCTGGCATTCGCATCCCTCGAGCGGGTGCGGCCGCGGCAGAGAGCCAGGGTTCGGGATCTTCAGGAAGGGGATGCCAACTCCAGATACTTTCATATGAAGGCCAATGGGCGACGTCGGAAACACCTCATACCGTATCTCAAACATGGGGATAGAACAGCTACTGCCATGGAAGACAAATTGAGTATGGCCAGCGAGTTCTTTTGCAGGCTGATGGGCGCACCAGATCAAAACCTTAGGAGAGCCTGCCTGCGCCTGGAAGAATTGAGCTTGAGGGTGCTGTCACTAGAGATGGCCGACAGGCTTGAATCGGAGTTCACGATCGATGAGGTGAAGCGTGTGGTCATGGACATGCCCCCTGACAAGGCACCAGGGCCGGACGGGTTTTTAGGGCTCTTCTTCAAATCATGCTGGGACGCCATAGCCACGGATCTGATGGCGGTAATGAAGGCTCTGCACGACGGCCGCTTCTACTCCTTTGGAGGTCTTAACACCTCGATACTCACCCTCCTGCCCAAGAAAGCCAACTCACTGGAGATCGGTGACTTTAGACCCATCAACCTGATACACGGGGTAGCCAAGATATTTGCTAAGGTCCTCGCTACCCGTCTGGCTCCGCTTCTACCAAGTCTGATTTCGAAAGCTCAAAGTGCTTTTGTGACTAGCCGCAATATCCATGAGAACTTCAAGTTTGTGAGGAACAAAGCTAGGTGGCTGCATAGACGACGCTGCTCCTCGGTGCTAATGAAAATTGACATATCCAAGGCCTTTGATACTCTATCTTGGGAATTTCTTCTGGAGGTGCTGTCTGCTCGGGGTTTCGGTCTGAGGTGGCGTTCCTGGATTTGCGGGCTGCTATCTACTGCCTCCACCTCCGTCCTTATCAACGGAGAGCTTGGCCCCCCCTTCGCCATCGGCCAAGGCGTCCGCCAGGGCGACCCCGTTTCCCCGGCCTTATTCATTCTGGCTATGGACGCCCTTCACGGTATGTTGGAATGGGCAAGGCAGCGCCATCTTCTCTCCGATCTTGGATGCGACAGAGGGGTGACGCGTGCATCTGTTTTTGCCGATGACGCGGTTCTGTTCTTCAAGCCAGAGCGTAACAATCTCCTACTTATATCAACCCTTCTGCAGCTCTTTGGGGAGGCGTCGGGGCTTCGGATCAATATGCACAAGAGCACCATCACTTGCATACGATGTGATGAGGTGCATGCTGCAGAGGTAGCTAGACACTTCTAGTGCAGGCAACAGGCCTTTCCTATCTTATATCTCGGTATACCTCTATCGATATACAGGCTCAAGCGGCACGAGTTGCTACCCTTGGTTGATAAGCTCTCGAACAAGATGAAGGGATGGAAACCGAAGATGTTGGCAGTTGCAGGCCGGCTCACGCTCACCTCTTCGGTCCTCATGGGACTGCCCATGTACATCATGGCAGCGCTCCCGCTGCCGGCCTGGCTATCAAGACTATCAATCGCCGCTGCCGTGGATTTATTTGGAAGGGGGAGGAGGAGACTAGTGGTGATCATTGCCTTATGCCTTGGAGCATGGTGTGCATGCTGCGGGAGCTCGGAGGTTTGGGTGTTTTGAATATCAAATGGTTTGGGTTCGCGCTGCGCTGCAGATGGCCTTGGTTAAGTTGGAGTGCAGAGGAGCGGCCGTGGCATGGCCTGCCTGATACTACGGAGAAGGAGTTCCACGCAATCTTCAGTGCAGCCTGCCGCATCACGTTCGGGTCAGGAGAGGTAGCCAAGTTCTGGACTGATAAGTGGTTGGATACCGGCTGCTCAATTGCTCAAACAGCACCGCAACTCTACTCCTTTGTTAAGGACAGGGGGAGATCTGTCAAGGAGGCGCTGACCGGACATGCTTGGGTACATGACATTGCGGGTGGGCTCTCCCTCCCTGCCATTGCTCAGTACCTCTCGGTCCGGGATATTGCACACGCCACTGTGTTAAATCCTGAGGCGAGAGACACGCCGCTATGGCTCCTGACGGAAAATCAGCAGTTCTCTGTCCAAAGTGCATACCGCTTGTTCTTTCTGGGCAACGTTCGCTTCGACTGTTACAAGCCTATTTGGAAATCCAAGGCCCCCCCCCCCCCCGCGGCAAATTCTTCATGTGGCTCGTGGTGCACTGTCGTTGCCTTACGGCGGACAATCTGCAGAAAAGGAATTGGCCTTCCAACGGAGTCTGCCCCTTGTGTCTTCAAGCGCCGGAAGACTACACCCACTTGTTTCTCCACTGCCGTTTTACACAACAAGTTTGGGCGCGCTTCAGATCTTGGACCGGCGCCGATTTTCTTATCCCCGATGACACCTTTGCCTCCACTCGGGAGTGGTGGTTGCAGACTAGGGCTGTCATTCCCAAGCAGATCCGAAGGAATTTTGACACGGTGGTGATCTTGATGCATTGGAGGATATGGAAAGAAAGAAACTCCAAGATCTTTGACCAGGTGGCAGCTTCGCCGTCCGGCGTTCTGGAGCGGGTAGTAGAAGATGTGGCCATGTGGAGGGCCGCCGGATGCACCGTTGATCTGCCAACTTAGTTGTTGTGGGGGTGTTCATGTTTTGCAAGACCGGCCCTCACCTGGGTGGTCCGAGATCGTTGCTGTAGCGGGGGCGCCTCTGTTTTTTGAAGGCCGACCTTTGGCAGGGTTGTTTGTAAACTCTGGGTTCAGTCTAAGTTTCCTAGACTGTCCTTGTTGTACTCTCTTTTCTATTTAATAAAGTTCGGCCAATGGCCTTTCGAGAATGAGCAAAAACAATCCGAAACAGGACCCAAGACCATGCTGCGAAAATGGCCCAATAAAAGATGCACGGGCGAACGGGCCAACAAGTAGACACCACGCACAGAGATCGTGGGACAAAACAACGCGCAATCAAATTTTACATGATATTTAAAGCTGACAGATGGCATAATGAAAAAAGTTCATGAATTTAAAACAAGTACGCAAAGAAGAAAAAAGAAAAGAAAAATTAATAAGAAAAGAAATAATCTTTATCTTTATCTAATATTAAAGGACGGATCATTTTTCCACCTTTTTTCGTCCATCAGGTGTTTTCCGTACGTGCTCTTTTTTTCATCCGTACGTCCTCTTTTTTCTGTCCGTTGTTTTTGTGTTGTAGAAAAAAATTGCGTGCCAAAATTAAAATTAAAATGCATTATGATATTTAAAGAAATTGCGTGCCAAAATTAAAACAACGCGCAATCAAATTTTACATGATATTTAAAGCTGACAGATGGCATAATGAAAAAAGTTCATGAATTTAAAACAAGTACGCAAAGAAGAAAAAAGAAAAGAAAAATTAATAAGAAAAGAAATAATCTTTATCTTTATCTAATATTAAAGGACGGATCATTTTTCCACCTTTTTTCGTCCATCAGGTGTTTTCCGTACGTGCTCTTTTTTTCATCCGTACGTCCTCTTTTTTCTGTCCGTTGTTTTTGTGTTGTAGAAAAAAATTGCGTGCCAAAATTAAAATTAAAATGCATTATGAGGACTCGAACCCTGCCCGCGTAGTTCAAGTGCGCTCGCACAAACCAACCCACCTAGCAACCACTCTTTGTTGGAAAACAACGAAAAACTCATTTTATTCTGTACGGCCTCGCGGAAAATCTTTTTCTTTCATGGTCCGCACTTCACCAGATCCCACTGCGGTTGCCTTGCCCTCTTGGGCCTCAGCCCGTTCTGAGGATTCGAACCCTGCCAGTGTACCCAGCCCGCTACTCTATAGCCCAAGTAATTTCATGTAAATTAAGGGAAAAAAAGGCAAACAGTGGCATATTCCATGCAGCGTAGCAACGCGTTGAAAAAAAAGGAAACGCAGTGGGGATCAAATCCAACACCTGCAGGTTTTCGCAAAGACTACAATCCACCAAGCTACAACATGATGTTATGTAAAAGTAAAGATTCATTCTTCTATTAAATAGTCCCACCTCGCCTCCTTGCATCTCATCCCACCAATTTATACATGTTTTGTGATCTAAAATTAGCAAGCCGCATCAACAATCGTAACATAAGGCCCTAGGAGGAAAGAACAAAAAAGAAGGAAATCGGGCCTTCCCTCGGGAAGGAAAGGAAATAAAAGAAGGAATCAATTCAGCTTTGCCTCAATAAGGAAAATAATTAAAAGAAGAAATAAAGTTCGCCTTGCCTTGAAGGAAAGAAATTAAGAAAATAAAAGAAGGAATAAATTCAGCCTTGCCTCAATAAGGAATAAGAAAAAGAATTAAAAGAAGGAATAAAAGAATTGTAAAATAAGGAATAAAATTCGCCTTGCCTTCGGAAAGAAAGAAATTACGGGAAGGAATAAATTTCGCCTTGCCTCAGGAAGGAAAGAATTAAAAGTGGAACTAAGAGAACTGAATTAAAAGAAGAATCGAGTACTCAGGAAGGAAAGAATTAAAAGTGGAACTAAGAGAACTGAATTAAAAGAAGAATCGAGTATACAACGAGTTGTTAAAATATATGTTGGCGAGTCCCTAAAAAATATATATGTATATTGGGCGTGCATAGTGATCACTTGCAATACAAATCTAATTAGTATTCGCAACAAAATTGGCATCCTCACAACAAGTTTAATTTTTTTGTGTCATTTAAAAAGTCTTCTACCTTTTGAAAAATGGTATGTATTCTTTTGGAATCATTCATGCATCTTAAAATATTTGTGTAGTATATTAAGAAAAGTGTTAATGTATTAAAATAATGTTTATATCATTTAAAATATATTCAACCTTTTCTAAAAATCATGTAATTATAAAAGTGTTCACGTGCTTAAAAATATATTCGTAATTTTAAAATGTGCATGATCTTTAAAAAGGTTCATGTGATGTAAAAAGTGTTCGTGTTTTAAAAAGAATGCTGATGAATTTTGAAAAACAAATATACAATTTTGAAGTGAGTTGGCATAAGAGGGGTGGTGTATGGACTAGGAGTACACAATAGCTCGAGAAGGACAGTTGTCAGTTGTCACACCCATAGATTAGTATTATAACTATTAGACATTAACCAAGGTAAAAAAAACTATTAGACGTTAACTTGCGATGGCGTGGTTCAGGTACTGGTGTGCGGTGCCCTAGATCATCACCTTAAAATTGACCACATTCGAACGCATTGTGATCAGGTGGATGCCATGACCACATGAAGACGGGAAGGAGGATAAACCACAACACGGATGTGACGCTATGTTCAAATAGATAATTTGGACATGCGAAGGGGTTCAAATAGATAACTTGGACTTGCGAAGGGGTCTTGAGTCGTGCTTATTGTGCTAGGAGTATGCGATTTTCTCTCCCGTTAAACGCACGGGCATATATGCTAGTAGAAAATATAAGTAAATAGCATCCTGCACTAGAACATGAAAATGAATAAACAAACAGGCCCCTAACTGTTCGGCTCTCCAATTTATACAACACATGCCAAAATACGCATGTACGAACGGGCAGACAAGTGGGCACCGGATGAACGACGAGACACGGAACACGCATGACAAAATACACAGGATCAAGATTTGCACAACATTTAAAGCAAACAGATCGAATGGTCATGAACTTACATAAGACATTGTCTGATGTCATCGAGATGAGAATTAGTACATCCGCTTATAGTCCATGAATTTAAAACAAATTAATAAAGAAGGAGAAAGAAAAAAATAGAAGTGGAAACAAGAAAATCAAAAGAATCTAAATTAATGAATGTAAAAACGTTCGTGGATTTAAAACAAATAAACAAAAATATTAAGGGTGAAGTTGCAATTAGACAAACAAAATATTCACCAAATTTAAAAATAAATTAAATTAAATGCTCAAGAATTAAAACTCTTCATAAAACATGAAAAATATACACAAGTTTAAATAACTATATTAGTCAAACATTCCAAACCCCAAACCTTTTTAAAGGAAAAACATATAAAATGGAAAATATATAGTTACGCTCTCTTGTCTAGCTACACAGTCATACCAAACACGTAAACACTGTACAGCATGCATAGACTTGGAGAAAAAAAGAAGAAATGGCAGACCCATCGAGGGTCAAACAGGCCCCAGGCTTGACACGGAACGGTAAAAAAGACCACATGAAACATAGCGACACAGCAACAACGGACAACAACAACAACGCCCCAGATTTTGATGCGAAGAGAACTCCCGCGCGGAGAGACAGAGACACGGGACAAGAATAATTTGCAAGAATCTAAAAGGTTGCACGAATTTTCTAACAATCAAATCATGTGGTAGACAACTTAGATGTGATATAACTATTTCTCATCTAGATGTGAATTATCAAATCCGTAAGCCAAAAGGCTGGGATCAACCAAGCTTGCACGTCATTGTGTAAAATAGAAGTTCTATTTTCATAATAAATAGAGGAAAAGGTTTGAAACAAACTTTAAATTTGTAGGTAAAAGGTAAATCAAACTCGAACTCTCAATACCTGAAATCAGCACACCAAACTCTCTAATCCCGGTCTATTTTAAACCTTGAGAAGACTTAGCCGGTATTTGCTGAATTGGGCCGGCCCAGTAGCGCAGTCGCCCCGCGCGCGCACTAATATGTTTTTTCTTAGTTTTTTTTCCTTTTTTGATTTTTACACATGTCTAATTTTTCTCAGTACCCAATGTACATATTTAACGCACATATTAAATATTTTTGATAAACTTTTGATATTTTCAAATACATTATGGACATTTTTAAATTAAATGTTTCAGAACTTTTTTGAATACATTGTAATATTTTTCCGGATACATGTTTTACATTTCCTTAATGACAATAAACATTTTATGAAACTACATGAATACTCTTTTAGATGGTTCAACATTTTTTAAATTTTCATAAACTTTTTCCAAACACATGCCACATATATTCAGTTAAGGTTATGACACATTTTTTTTACAACACATAAACATTATTTTACATCGTGCACACTTTTTTTTTGAAAATGTCACAAACAAATTTTTTGAAACTCATGAACATTCTTTGGAATTATTACGTCGTGCGTTAAGAAAAAGAAAGAAAGTATTTTTATGTCACGTGTTAAGAAAAAAAACTCGCTTCATGTCTGGTGGGCCGGCCCAGTCGAGTCCGCAGCCAACAATCTGACACATTTTTTAAAAACATTATATGCGAAATAATTTACGAAATTCCAAAAGCATTATATCAAAAATGTGAAACAATTATGAAAATCCGGAACATTTTTCATAGCATGCGAAAAACTGTTGGAATTCTGAACATTTTTTGACAAATGTGATTTTTTGAAATCGCAAACAATTTTCTAAAATGCAAATAGAATTTCAAAATTCCAAACATTTTTTAAAGTACACAAAATGAATTGAATTTGTGTCAAAAATAGAAAACAGGAATATTTTTAACTTCTGAACAATTTTACAAATGTACGAGCATTTTTTAAACTTCAAGAATTCTTGTCGTGTTATAGTGGGCCGGCCCAAATTCTTGTCCATGAGAGTAGTTGGGTATACCGGCCGGGATTGTAGTATTCCCAGTGTGCCAAATAGACCGGGATTACAAGTTCAGAGTGCCATTTTCCGGAATTCAAAGTTCAAGTTTTGATTTAGCTTTCGTCTATAACTTCAAGGTTTATTTTGGACACTTTCCTAAATAGTACCACCTCCCTTTCTTGCATCCTGCTCTACGGATTTACATACGTATGTGATTCAAAATTAATAAGCAGTTAATAAGCAGCCTCAAGCATTAAAAAGAGAATATGGAAACAAAGGTGGACTAGCATGTGGCTTAGATGTCGTGGTACTGAGATGTGTGGTACTAAATAAATTATGATGATCCAATTCAATGGGCATAAGAAATGAAAGTGAGAATAATAACCCAAAGAAATTATAATGCAAAATGCATGATCAGTGGGCATAAATAAATAAGGAGAGAATAATAACACAAAGGAATTATAATACCCAAGCCGTGATCAATGAGCACAAGTAAGGAAGAGGGTTTTGTAAAAAAAAGGAAGAAGAGAATAATAACACAAAGGAATTATATCAAATGATAACACAAATTCTAGGGAATGACAATTAACGCAAAGAAATTAACACCAAGAGAGGAAAAAGTCCAAAACAAACCTTGAAATTGAAAACGAAAGCTAAATCAAACCCTAAACTTGGAATCCTAGAAATTGGCACAGTGAACTTGTAGTCCCGGTCTGTTTTGAACCCTAGAGCTATTTGGCACACTACGAATACTACAATCCCGACCGGGATAACCTGCTACTCTCATGGACGAGAATTTTGGCTGGCCCACTATACAACAACAAAAAATCGTGAAGTTTATAAAATGCTCGTGCATTTCTAAAATTGTTCAAAAGTTAAAAAAATGTTTTTGTTTTCCATTTCTGGCACAAATTCAATTTATTTTTGTGTCTTGAAAAAAAGTTTGGAACTTGAACTTCTATTCACATTTTTCAAAAACTGTCCGTGATTTCAAAAAAATCACATTTGTCAAAAAAAATTCAGAATTCCAATAGTTTTTCACATGCTATGAAAAATGTTTCAGATTTTCACAAATTGCGTCTCATTTTTCAAATAATGTTTTGGAATTTCATAAATTACTTGTGTTCTGGAAAACTCAACATTTCAAAAATTCACAATTTTTTAAAGAAATGTTTTGATTTTGTAGGTAGTTTAAACAAGGTTACCGTGTTTTTAAGGAAGTTTCTTTAAGATGTTTTTAGGGAAGTTTAAAAAAATGTTACCATGTATTCAAAAATATGTTTTTAGGGAAGTTTTTTAAGGAAGTATAAAATATGTTTTATTTTAATTAAGAAAATGACAATGTCTATTTCGAAAAATGTTACCGTGTATTCAAAAAAGTGTTGAAAAGATGTATTTTTCTTAAAATGTACATAATGTATTTGAAGAAAGTCCAAAGTGTATTAAAATATATTTTTAGGGAAGTTTTTTTAAGTATTTTAGGGAAGTTTGAAAATATGATTATTGTTATTAAGAAATGTACAACTTGTATTTTGAAAAATGTTACCACGTATTAAAAAAAGTGCTAAAAACATGGGTTTAGAAAAATATAGATAATGTATTTGAAAGATGTCCAAAGTTTGAAAAAAATATTATACATGTGCTCTAAAAATGTACATTGTATACTAAGAAAAAGTACACATGTGTGGAAAAACCAATTAAAACCGGCAAAGAAATAAAATAAAATCCAGCTCGCCCTGCCATACGCCTTGCTCCCCCACGAAACCCTGCTCTACCCCTTCGTCTTTCTCCACCGCACAACCAAGCTCCACCGAAGCCATGGCCACCTACCCCTACGACCCCTTGCCCCTCCTCCCACCAGGCACTGCCATCATGGATGCTAATAGAAACCGATGCCGTCGCACCTACCACTACCTCGGCGGCGAACCTCTGGTCCAATCCGGTGATTGGGCCATCGTCTCCCTTGCTCCCCCACCGGACCCAAACCACTTCGATATTGATGCCATGCTCATCAACCACTTCCTCGACCATGAGCGTGGTTTCCGCATCGCCGAGATCTCTCGCTGCGGGATGGGTGTTGCTCTCGTCCACTTCCGTCACGCATGCGACATCGACACCGCCATCGCCAATAGCCCATACTTCGTCGGAGACTCCATTCTGCGTATCATCCGCCATGACCGAGGTATCAACCATAGGGATTGTACTTTTACCCATGATGCTTGGATTATGATGGTGAACTTCCCGCTTGAGGCATGGAGACCTGACAAAGTTAGAGAGTCAGTTAGTGGATTTGCTAAGTTCTTAGTTTGGAACAGAGACATGTCATATAGATCGCGTATCCTTGTCAAAGTCAGAGTGCCTGATCTGCTTGAAATACCTGTTAGCCAGGGAAAGTATCCAGTGCTCTCAGCCTTGGGGTACTCCCAGTGCTCCAATGTCAAAAAGCATTTTTAAATGTTTTAAAAAATTCCGGAAAAAAATGAGAATGTTCACAAGGAATGTCACTACATCCCATAAAATATTTAGGTCCAACATCGAAATGTACATTGAGAAACAAAAAAGAAAAATACAGATCTAAATAGTATCAATGTTGCTTTTGTCTCTTCTTTACACTATTCATCCTAGATTTCACATTTTTGTTTCTCAATGTGTGATCCGAGTTTGGACCTGAAACTTTTAGGGCTTGTAGTCACATTCATTATGAACATTCATAATTTTTTCGGAATTTTTTGAAATATTAAAAAAATGTTTATTGACATTGGAGTACCAGAAGTACTCCAAGGCTGGGAGCACCGGATACTTTCCCCTGTTAGCCATGTCATTTGTGAGAGTCTTGATGATTATGGTCATGGACAGTCATGGACAGTCATGGACCTGTGTCGTTTACATTCTGCATGCTGACCTGTTTGGCTCCATGGGGGCGATGAGGATCCAATCCCCCCTGACGGTGTTATGCACCCCATGCCATTTGCCCCGTTTGGTGGTATTTGGCACGATGCTGATGTTAATGATGGACATAACCCAATTGCCGCACCTGCTGCTCACCATGCACCTGATGAGGGAAATGAAGCTGATCCCATGGTCCAGACTCCACCACAGAGCCCTGAACAGGCACATGACATGCCTTTCCAGCCTATGATGGAAGCAATAGATTCCTTCATTGCTTTGCATGGCATAATGTCAAAAATTATGGCCACTGCTCCTTCCATACTTGAAAACCTTGCTGACTCCACTTTGATCAGTACCAAGTGCCAGCTAGTCAATGTTGAAGATGATCATGGCATTATCAAGAAATGCTTGCTCACCGTCACTACTGAACACCCATATGAGCCCGTGGCCACTTCAATGCAAATATCTGAATTGTCTGACCACTCTGGATACTGTAACACACAAACTGAGGATCAGATTCAGTCACCTGCTCTGCTTGATTTCATTGCTAGCACCCACAACTCTCCAGCTGAGGTGTATCCTCAAGTACCTGCAAATGTGATACCTACTGCTCAGACCACTCGTGTTGTTAACAAGAGAAAGAAGGTCAATGCTCCACTGGATGTAAATGATCTACACCGCAGTCATCGACTGGCGGGCCTGAGTGTTGGGTTTAAGAATGAAGATGCTGCAGTCAAAGCCAAGGAGATGGCACGTTGCAAGAAGAATTTGTCTTCTGAATTTGAGCATGAGATCCGCAACCCTAACGCTGGACCACCCCCTGAGCTGCCTCTCGAAACCATCCAAGCGATTGCTATTAGGCAGTGTAAGATCCCTCCTGAGGAGGTGTCTGGGGAGAAGTTGATGGCACCAGTCGATCATGAATAAACCATTCTATTTTTGTTTAAGGCCTTGCTATGCCAAGACCTTTTCTGGCCTTATGCCTCCCTTAGTTTTATCATGTCTCAGGATATTTACTTTTGATTTATCTATGAACTTGGTCTGTAAGGAGTTAAACTCCATTATTTGCTTATGTTGCTGGGAACTTGTGTTGCAATTATTTTGCTATCTGAGAAGTCTAAATGGTTTACTTGGTTATGGTCAGTTATGCTTCTCTATGAAATCATGTTTATGTTAGTGGCATGGCTTGTCTGCACTCACCCTTATGATGATTTCTGGTAATATTGAAATGATTAAGTCATTTTACTGTAGACTCATTTCCCTTAGTTTTTCCAATGAATAGAACATGGAATATATTAAATTGGAATGTTAGAGGAATAAGCTCTCAAAAAAGATGGGATGATTTAAGGGACAAAATTGATGAAAGCAACTATGGTATTATATGCCTTCAAGAAACAAAAAGAGATGACTTTGACCAAAATTATCTCAGAAATTTCTCTCTGAGAAGATTTCATCAATATGCTTATACCCCTTCATTGGGCCTATCAGGTGGGTTGATTACTATCTGGAATGGCAGCCTATTTAGTGGTTCCATTGTGAGCCAGTCCTCATATCAGCTCACAGTCAAGTTACTATGCAATATATTTGGCCACATTTTCTATTTCAGCAATATATATGGACCATGCCAGAATGAGAACATATCTGATTTCTTTGACTGGTTGGATAATACTGATGCTTCACAAATGGATCATTGGATTCTTATTGGAGATTTTAATTTAATCAGAAGTCCTCATGATAGAAACAGACCTGGGGGAGATTCAAATAATATGCTTATGTTCAACATCTTAGTGCAGCAACTTGATTTGGTGGAAATTCCACTCAAAGGAAGAAATTTCACATGGAGTAATATGCAAGACTCTAAATTGATGAAAAAAATAGACTGGATCTTTACCTCAGCTAACTGGACTTTAACTTTCCCAAATACTCTAGCCCACCCACTTGCTAGAGTAACTTCAGATCATATTCCAATCCATATTCAGATTGGCAGTGATATTCCAAAGGCCTCTATTTTCAGATTTGAAAATTATTGACTTGAATTTGATGGATTCTATGAGACTATCATACAATGCTGGAACAGGAATCAACAGATGACAAATTCTGCAATTGATATTACAACAAGGTTCAAATGCCTCAGAATGGGTCTCAAGAAATGGAGCAAAAACCTATCTAAAGTCAAACTAATATCTCCGCTTGTAATTATGTCTTGTCTATGATGGATGGTATAGAAGATCAAAGATTACTGAGTACTATGGAAGCAAATTTCAGGGATATTCTGAAAAAGCACATTCTTAAATTATTGGAAGTTAAAAGAATCTACTGGAGATCTAGATTTAAAATGAGGAGTGTGAGACTGGATGATGAAAACACTGAATTTTTCCATGCCATGGCCACCCAAAGCTTCAGGAAAAATTATATTACTTCTATTATTGGGGAGAATGGAAATACATATCAAAATCATGAGCATAAAGCTGCTATTATTTGGAAATCCTACAAAGACAGATTGGGCACATCCATTGACCCTCCCATGCTCTTCAATCTTGAAGAACTAATTCAGCCTCAAGACCTGTCAGACCCCAAGGCTCCTTTTATCATGGATGAGATTGACCAAGTTATCAAGAAGTTACCCACTGACAGAGCCCCTGGCCCTGATGGTTTCAATGGCACCTTTTTAAGGAAATGTTGGGATATCATTAAGTAAGACTTCTATACCATGATCTGGGATTTTTTTTGACGGAAACTGTGATATTCATAGTATTAACACTGCTTTCATTACTCTCATCCCAAAGATTACTAACCCAGAGAATATGAATGATTTCAGACCTATTTCATTGGTCAGTCTGTCTCTCAAAGTTATTACTAAACTTATGCCCAATAGAGCTCAGAAGATCATCACTACTATTATTCACAAGAACCAGTATGGGTTTATTAAAGGTAGGAACATACAAGATTGTCTGGGCTATGCATTTGAATATCTCCATTTATGCCATCAATCAAAAACCCATCATCATACTGAAACTGGATTTTCAAAAGGCCTTTGACAAGGTTGAATATAAAACCATTATTGCTATGTTGAAGGCAAAAGGATTTGGACCTGGATGGATAAACTGGGTAACAAATATACTTCATTCTCCATCAACCTTTGTCCTACTTAATGGAGTGGCTGGCAGAAAGATTATTTGTAGGACAAGAGTCAAACAAAGTGATCCACACTCCCCTCTACTTTATATCATCACTGCTGATCTATTACAAACTGTGGTTAATGCTGCTTGGGTCAATGGTGAGATCACTCTCCCCATCAACCATGCATATGGACAAGACTACCCAATTATCCAATATGCAGATGACACTTTAATGATTATGCCAGCAAATGAAGACCAACTTATCCACCTTAAATATTTACTCAAGATATTCAGTCTTTCCACTGGTCTGTTTGTTAATTACAGCAAATCATCCATGATTCCCATCAACATTGATCTGCAATTAGTTACTATGCTTGCAAATACATTTGGATGTAAGGTTGAAAGTCTTCCATTCACTTATCTGGGATTACCCATGGGCACCACCAAACCTTCTGTCATTGGTCCCATCCCTGTCATATCCAAAATTGACAAAAGACTATCAGGAGTGACTAGGCTCATGAATCATTTTGGCAGACTCACATATGTTAATTCTATTGTTGCTTCCATGCCCATTTTTTCCATGTGCTCACTAAAAGTTCAATACACCATATTGGATCATGTGGACAAATCCAGCAGAAATTTTTTATGGTATGGAAATGAGATCAACAAAAAAGGTAAATGCCTAGCCAGCTGGGATATGATTTGCAAACCAAAAAATCAAGGAGGCCTTGGTGTATTAAAGTTGAGAGAGCAAAACAAAGCCCTTCTTATCAAACATCTTTACAAATTCTACAATAAGATGGATATTCCTTGGGTAAAATTAATTTGGGAGGCACATTATTAGAATAATGAAGCTCCCAACACTAACCCCAATAAAGGATCCTTTTAGTGGAAAGACTGCATGAAAATGTTTGATCTATTTAAAGAGATGACTTCATGTGAGATTAAAGCAGGAAACTCCTCCATGCTGTGGGATGAAAACTGGAATGTAGAGATCATGAAGTTGAAATACCCTGAGCTTCACTCATTTTTCCTACATGAGAAAATATCTATTTGGGCTGCCAAACATACAGAAAATCTTTACAATTTATTCCAGCTACCATTGTCCAACACTGCACACCAGCAATTTCATCTTCTGTCAGATCAATTACATAACATCAGATTCAATAATGATCATGATATATGGAATTTCTCCTGGGGTAACAATATAAATATGACCAAGAGGATTTATAATTTCTTAATGAGAAATGAGGATGCTGCAGTGACCTTCAAATGGATATGGAAAACTTGCTGGCTACCAAAGCATAAATTCTTTTGCTGGCTACTACTTCATTACAGAATAAACACATGTGATCTCCTGACCAAGAAGAATATGCATCTTGATTCGACTCAATGTGTCTGATGTAATGCAGAAGAAATGGAAGATAGAATGCATCTACTATTTTCCTGCCCATTTAGCCAGGGATTTTGGTGGAACATTGGTTTTGAATGGAACACATATCTGAATATTCATGATATGATAATTGAAGCACAACAAAGATATCACCTACATCACTTCATGAAAATTATGATAGTGGGCTGTTGGAGTATATGGAATCAAAGAAATGGACTGATATTTAATGGAATCCCATGCTCAATCAATGAATGCAGATATGACTTTATCAGATCCTTCAAATTAACCATGCTGAGCGCTAAACCCAGTCTCAAGGAGGGCATGTCATCTTGGATTGATAATATATAATTTTTGTTTCCTTTCTCTCTTTGTATTTTTTATTTAAGCTCTTTGCTTGTCTCCCCATCAACCATTGTAAAGACTATGTTACATTGTGTTTCTTTATATGAAAATGATACACAGTAAGGCATTTGCCTTACTGTTTTATGGTCAAAAAAATAAAATAAAAATAAAAAATACAAAGAAAATCAAGAAAGAAACAAAAGAAAACCAAAAATATAGCGAAGAAAGAAAAAATCCCAGTGAAAACATAAAGTATAATTAAGGAAAAAAGAAAACTAATCAAAGAAGAGCTAAAGGGAAAAGGAAAAAACGAAGAAAAAAATGGCAGAGTGAGCGAAACTACAGCTATGCATGAGCGGCGCGAGCGACTGCACTAATGGGATGGCCCAACTCAATGAATACAAGCTAAACACTCTCAAGATTCATAATAGACTGGGATTGACAGGTTTAGAGTGCCAATTTCCGGGATTCAAAGTCCAGGGTTTGATTTAGCTTTCGTCTATAAGTTTATGGTTTGTATAGGACTTTTTCCTACCAAGAGAGGTGAGAGGAGCGTCAAGTTTACAGGAATAACTAGGGCCATTTCGGTTGTTAGACAATATTTCTTATGCGGTGGAGGCAGCCTAATACGAATTTAGCATAACCACCCTTATAGGGAGATATCTTTTACCACTCTGACGCAAATTCTGAAAATTGCTCCAACTTACAAATAATACGTTGGTATGTACAATTTAAAAATTAGGGGGCCCTTTAAGATCAGAATCATCGTACAAAAATCGTACAAAAAGTATTGCATGTGTGACACACTTCTTAATGTACGACTGATATGAATTTCCATTAGACCTTAGTGGGCGCCTCCCTAGTGTCGCCAGGCGGTACCATTTGAGTGTTGCTGGGGCGTGCTGACGCACGGGCAACCATACTAGTATATGCCATACAACTTGACCAAACCTCCCAGTCTATCGCCAATCCTCTCGAGTCAAAAGTGTTAAGAGTGAAATATTGAAATACATGATGATTAGTCCTTATTTCTATTGATTCTCAATTGTATATACATATAGATGAGAACAAGAGATGTCTGTTTGAAGGCATCCCTCTGCTTTTTGGCAAAAAGGGAGAAAGGCATTTATATTTGTGTCCCTAACTCAATTCCATTACTCACATGTACCCATAATTCTCTAGTGTGCTCAAATACGCCCCTCTTCCATTTGATCTTCTTATAGAAACTAATAATTGTATATGTGCAATGCATGTTAATATTAAGCAAGATGTTAATTATATTGTGCATTCATATTTGACAAGATATAAATTGTGCGTTAATATTATGTGCTAGGATATAATTACTTGGTTAATATTGATGTTGATATTATGCATAATATTAATTAGTTGAGAGTGCTAAATATGTTTAACGCTAAACATCGGAGTTTGGACAAGTGACATTTGTTTGATTTCCGCAACTCGATCTTTTTATATTAGTATATACATATAGGTGCCCATCCATGCATTTTCATCCCGTTAAAAGGGTTTGACCCTTTTCTTTGTCAAAAATGCCCCTGGCAGCAACTGGCATTCAGGTAAAAAAACAGTGTCCTCCTCTCTCTTACACATGCGACCCATGTGGGAAAAGGAAAAGTGATTTTTTAATCTCTTCCTTGGGTGGGCGGATGCGCATGAACAACCCGAGACCGAACTCAGCTCAGCGAAGCTTTGCTGCTGGCAGTGTCGTTCATGTGGTGAGCGCGTAGGCAAACCTGCCACTGCCCCCACCTCCTCTACATAGGCTCACAATCTAGGAGGCCTCCCGTCGCTGGTCCTGTGAACGGCGGCGACGGACAACCATGAACAGCTCAGTGGAGCTATTCCCAATATGAATTGAACTTCATATCTTGATAGTTAGGTCTTGAGAGGAGTGAAGGCATAAGGGATTCGAAGGATGGGGTCAAACCAGCTTGTAATCAAGCAAAGAGCGGTAGTGAATGTCTTATCGAAGTTGAAGAAGATTAGGCACGATTCCTCAGTTTAGCAGGTTCCTTGGACGGGGGAGGGCTATGGACTCTGTTGCACGGTGGTGGTGTGTCGCGAGCATGAGTACTTGTGCAGTGAGAACAAATGACTACAACAGCTCCGCTGGCAAGGTTGCATGTCTTCGACGCAGCCAAAGTCCATGTTTCTCCAAACTGACATGTCTAGGATCTTCGCCTCAATCCCTTGAGAATCTCCACATAAGGGATCGACTCAACAACCCTCTATTGCCATCACCACCTTCCTCTTTTTCGCCTAGAGGGTGGCACCAGTGTGTTCCACTCTCTCACTCCGATTGACTCCGCTTTCTCTCTTCTTAATAAGCTTCTTGAGGTTCCTCTGTAGCTGTCGGTGATTTCTGTTCAAAGCCAAGCTGCTCCGAGCATCTTCCTGTCATCGTGTTACACTGACGACCGTCGCTGCTAGCACTAACCCACAGGGGACTCATAGCACGACCATGCACCACGACTGCAAGCTCCCCACACACAAGTGGAACGATTGGGTTGCCGGCCCGGTCTCCCCTTCGTCGACCAATAGCTACCAGCGCCACCACCCATCCTAGAGAGAGGGAGAGAGACAGATTTAGATATTTTTTCGTTTTCCTTTTCCCCATGGGTCGCAACTGTAAAATAGTTGGGACAAAGTTTTTTAATTTTCTTTTTTCCCGGTGAGTCCCATCTAAGAGAAGAGTGTTTTTTCCTTCCTAAATGTCGACTACCGCTACCCAGGGGACATTTTGGACAAAGAAAACAATCAAACCCCTTTGGTGGTATGAAAACGACACACAAGGGCATTTCTATAAGGACAAAAGATGAAAGAGGGGCATATTTATGCACACTCCAGAATTCAGGGTAAATGTGAGTAGTGGGGTCGATTAGGGACACAAATGTAAATGTCCTTAAAAATACTCATACATTTGAGAGAATGTTCATACATTTAGAAAATATTCATGTTTTCCAAAAAAATATTTCATTAAAAAATGTTCATACGTTAAAAATTATATTTTTAAAATGTCCATGCATTTACACAAAAAATAGAAAAGATGAGCGTTTCAATATTTATTATTAAAAAATTCATGTATTGGACATGGAAAAGGAAACAAAAAATGAAGAGAAATGAAAAGAAGAACGAAAAAAAGCTAGACTAGAACAAAGGAGGGAAACGGAAAAAACAAAAGGAAATCACATAAAACAAACATAATAGAAAATAACCCGTACATGGCCTGACCCGTATAGCAGTTGCCTCCGCGATATACCGACTATTTAAGTCAGCCAATCCTATTTGATGGGAGCAACTAGTTAACGAGCGCTTCTTTAGGAGCCTCGCAACGATCAGCGCCACTTGGCGCTCTCTCAGCCATTTGCCACATGTCGCGCTCTGGACGCTCCCTTCGGATTTTGTTTTTTTTTTAATTCTTCCGCACGTGTTTTCGGCTTTTTAAACGTTTTTTCCTGGGTTTTTTCGACGTTTTGGTTTTTCCCCGGTCTTCCTTAGCTTTTCGATCAAAAAAAATTTCAAAATAATTTTTGCGCGAAAAAACGCGTTTTCTTTTTTTTCCTTTCGCGAAAGTCACGGTTTTTCTTCCGCGAGAGGCACGGTTGTGCTTTAGCAAGAGTCACGGCCGTGCCTTTCGGAAACGAAAAAAAACGCGTTTTCTGTTTTTTTTTCTTTCGCGAGAGTCACGGTTTTGCTTCCGCGAGAGGAACGGTTGTACTTTCGCGAGAGTCACGGCCGTGCCTCTCGGAAAGGGAAAAACAAAACGCATTTTTTGTTTTTTTCTTTCGGGAGAGTCACGGTTTTGCTTCCGCGAGAGGCACGGTTGTGCTTTCGTGAAAGTCACGGCCGTGCCTCTCGGAAAGGGAAAAAAATACGCGTTTCCTGTTTTTTTTCTTTCACGAGAGTCACGGTTTTGCTTTCACGAAAGGTACGGTTGTGCTTTCGCGAGAGTCACGGCCGTGCCTCTCGGAAACGAAAAAAAACGCGTTTTCTGTTTTTTTTCCTTCCACGAGAGTCACAGTTTTGTTTCCACGAGAGGCACGGTTGTGATTTCGCGAGAGGCACGGACGTGCCTCTTTCGAAAAGGGAAAAAACCATGCTTCTGGTCCGGTTTTTTCGCCCGGTTTTTTTCATCCGGTTTTTTCGTGAAAAAAAAGTTCGTCAAAACCTATCAACATGGGATCTAGTTTTGAAGATCTCAACGCGACGAATCCAACGGTGAAAACGGTTCGAGATTTGGACGCACAGTTTAAGAGATAAAACGTTTTGAATAAACGGATGTACGAAAAAAGGGGAAACTCCCAGGTTGCGACAAGTGGCGCACTGCATATACGCCACTTGTCGCGACCTGGGAAAGTGGAGTGCTCTTTGCAACGAGTACTCCTTAATTAGTGATTTCGCTATTTGATGGCTGCAGGCGCCAAATGGACGCTAGGACGCCCAAGTGCGACGCGAATTGGGCCAACCCATTTTGGGTTTTGTTGTTTCCATCTATGTGCTGATACAATGGTTTTTTCGGTTTTATGTTCATGGTTTTTCCTTCTTGTTCCTTTCACTGTTCTGTTGCAGCCTTTTGTTCTGGTTTTCCCTACTCTTTCATTTTGCAGCACTGCTACAACTTTGTTTTTCTCTTCTGTTTTGGTTTTGCTCCAGTTTTATTGACACAGGAGGTAAGCAATTTGAATATCAACGCCCACAACTACTTTGCACTACTGCAGGATGGTCTAACACAATAGTACAATCGGAGACCCTTCGATAAAATTGTGTGTGATGCATTAATTGCAAATGATGGTGTAAGAAAAATGTTAAAAATGGTACGAACTGTTTGCGATGGCGCAGACATCAGACACGATTCAGATTAGAGTTGTGTGTGCGATATGTGGCATATGTTTGGTCCATACGAACTGCTTGCGATGACAATACCAATAGAAACGGTTAGCCAGATGAGGGTGTGTGCGATATACGGCATACAATTCACTCGGATGAACTATTTTTGATTAGGCAACACAACAGAAATGGTCAGCCAGATCAAGGTGTGTGCGATATACAACATACAGTTCACTCGGATGAAATGTTTGCGATGAGCCAAGACAACAAAAACGGTCAACTGAACAAGATGTGCGTGATACGCGGCAGACAGGTCTATAATAAAAAATGTGTGTGAAGACCGATAATAACACAAACAATGGCTGCTAATAAGTCGTCTGTGTTGTGGGCAAACACTTGCTGGAATACAATTGTCAGCGATTGATGAAATCATCACTGACGGGTTCCCTAGTTTACTCTGTGCGATGTGATTTTCTCTGTCTACAGAAGAACAACATATATGACCAAAATAAAAGTCCAATTACATAAGTGACTACACAAATCATTCACACACACCTCAATAAACAATTACATGTATTCTAAACTAGGTGAAATGATCATCTAGTCATCTACTTCTTGTGACGCTGCCGCCACTGCTCTGTGGCTCGATCCCTTGTCTGGGGAAGGACGAAGGCACTTCCTCATGTCAACGATCCGCCTGTACATCTTGTAGCTTCTGTACACGTCCTTGGATGCGTACTTGATGTGTTCTTCATCCAGTCTCCACTCCCGGGCACTGTGCCAGGCGATCTTGTCCTTGCTCTCATACTTCATCTTCATGTAGTAGGGTCGATGATGACCGAGGCGAGGTGAACCAAGGAGTCCTGATTGTTCTTCGTGCTGCCCAGACCCTGTAGTGGTCATGGATGTTGACAAGATTCCGGCAGGCCAAGCCCGAAACGTCGAAAGCTTTTAGATCATTGATGGTGTCCACCATAGTGAAATTGTAGTCGAGGATGTTGACAAACCGGGCGAAACGATCACAAGGCCTTGTGGCCAGGTGGTAGTGGTAGACCAGGATGTCATGGCACACGCACCACTAGGTGACGACAACCTTCTGATCATGCCCAGCACGACCGCCGGTGAACTCGAGGTCGAAGCCGACCATTTGGTACTTGTCCTCAGTAAGGAACTGCTCCATAGTTTGGATGGAGCTCTCCACCGAGACCGGCTCATTTGTGTACACCATTGAGAGGTCCTTCCTCCTCACGTGGGTGTCCAGTACGTGAGGCGTGGTGAACTGCCGCCTGTTGTCTTCGTCAGCCGCTGGGAGCACCATTGGAGCCGCTGGATATCCCCTCTGTATGTGTCGTTGTGGGTGTGCTTATTGTGTCGTGGGGTGCGAGAGCTTAAATTAAATGGCCGCGGGAATAAATGGGGGCCGGGAGGCCTGGATTCTCGGCACATCCGCATGGCAGTTTCTGTAACGGGTAATTGCATCGTGGTGTCGTGCCTAGTGCAACTGCATGCATGATGGGAGCACGAACGTACGTGATCGTGTGTCAGCCCCAAATGCCGGCAGCGCGTAGAGGGACGCAGGTAGAGTGCGCGGAGGGACACAAGAGCAAAGCGCGCGTGGTGGGACGCGAGCAAAGTGTGCCATGGCCACCTCAACCGCGAGCAACCACACACATAGAGCAGTTGAATACGTAGGGAATGATCGTGTACAAGCAGGCCGGCAGTTGCGAGCCGGCGGCATGATGTGAAACTACGTCATGTTCCACATTACGTGGTGGCCGAACAATTGTTTGTGATGCTGCGTAGAGAGCGGCCCTGTGCTACTACGCCAGTCCTGGTTTATTAGCCCCCTTTATATTCTGTGCCAAATTTGGACCTTAAATTTAACTAACAAAATGTTCATGCATGTTATAAAAAAACAATATAGTTAGAAACTATGTTCAAATACGAATCCAACAATATAATTTTTGGTGACATGCATTCATATTTTATTAGTTAAATTTCTAGTAAAAATTTGGCACAAAATACAAAAAGGACTTATGGACCAGGACGGAGGTAGTAGGTAATTAAATCGCAAACTTTTTTTATTAACCGTATGTGTACGTGTCGTTTCATCCTCCTCTCGTACGTCTTATCACCCCGCTACCGCAGACGGCTTTGAGCACAAGCTTGAGCATTGCACATGCATTCTTTTGGCCAAACGGTGGCTCGAAGTGGCGCCAATGAATCGTCTGTGAGCCTGTTTCCGCACAAGCGCAAGTTCCCATGCAAGCTTCCCGCCCTACTTGGCGAAATCTCCCAAAATCCCAATGCTTACCAGCCCGCCGCATCACATTTTCCCCTCCCTCCCTATAGCTTATATCGTCTGCTTCTCCCACAATCACGAATGGCACCGGTCCGTCATCGTCGCTCAGCCACTCCGCCATCATCAGAGGACACCTCCAGCTGGGAGGCTACACCACAACAGTGGTGCAGTCCCCGGCGTCGTGTACTGTGCGTGGCATCCCTGTTGGGTGTTTGTACAACACCCACCACACGCTCCGTCGCCGCTGCCCGTCGGCAGCTGTTGCCGACCGCCGTTGCCACCACCCCACCATCTACCGCCGTGGCCGCCACACCACCATCGAAAGCCAGGGCCATCGCCCGCTCTGCCATCGTGGACCAAAGGCGGGAGGTGGCTGTCGTGTCCGCCATCCCACTATCGGCCACCGTGGCCATCAGCCGCTCCACCACCGCGGCCCGAAGGCGAGAGGTGTCCCTTGGGGCTGCCACCCCACCGTCGGCCACCGTGGCTACCACCCCACCATCAACCTCTGGGGTTATCATCCGCTCCGCCATCACTGCCCGGTGCTACCTCTTGAGCACTGCGTTGGTTTTGCCTTGAAGAGGAAAGGGTGATGCAGCAAAGTAGCGCAAGTATTTCCCTCAGTTTTTGAGAACCAAGGTATCAATCCAGTACGAGGCCATGCATGAGTCCCTCGCACCTACACAAACAAATAAAATCCTCGCAACCAACGCAATAAAGGGGTTGTCAATCCCTTCACGGTCACTTACAAAAGTGAGATTTGATAGATATGATAAGATAATATTTTTGGTATTTTTATGATAAAGATGCAAAGTAAATAAAGCAAAATAAAAACAGCAAAAGAAATAGTTTATTGATGAGAGATTAATATGATGGAAAATAGACCCGGGGGCCATAGGTTTGACTAGTGGCTTCTCTCGAGAGCATAAGTATTACGGTGGATAAACAAATTACTGCTGAGCAATTGGCAGAATTGAGCATAGTTATGAGAATATCTAGGTATGATCATGTATATAGGCATCACGTCCGAGACAACTAGACCGACTCCTGCCTGCATCTACTACTATTACTCCACACATCGACCGCTATCCAGCATGCATCTAGAGTATTAAGTTCAAAAGAACAGAGTAACGCTTTAAGCAAGATGACATGATGTAGAGGGATAAACTCATGCAATATGATATAAACCCCATCTTATTATCCTCGATGGCAACAATACAATACGTGCCTTGCTGCCCCTACTGTCACTGGGAAAGGACACCGCAAGATTGAACCCAAAGCCGAGCACTTCTCCCATTGCAAGAAAGATCAATCTAGTAGGCCAAACCAAACTGATAATTCAAAGAGACTTGCAAAGATAACCAATCACACATAAAAGAATTCAGAGAAGATTCAAATATTGTTCATAGATAAACTTGATCATAAACCCACAATTCATCAGTCTCAACAAACGCACCACAAAAGAAGATTACATTGAATAGATCTCCACAAGAGAGGGGGAGAACATTGTATTGAGATCCAAAAAGAGAGAAGAAGCCATCTAGCTAATTACTATGGACCCGAAGTTCTGAAGTAAACTACTCACACATCATTGGAGAGGCCATGGTGTTGATGTAGAAGCCCTCCGTGATCGATGCCCCCTCCGGCGGAGCTCCGGAAAAGGCCCCAAGATGTGATCTCACGGGTACAGAAGGTTGTGGCGGTGGAATTAGGGTTTTGGCTCCGTATCTGGTAGTTTGGGGGTACATAGGTATATATAGGAGGAAGAAGTACGTCGGTGGGGCAACATGGGCCCCACGAGGGTGGAGGGCGCGCCTGGGGGGGGGGGTAGGCGCGCCCCCCTACCTCATGCCTTCCTGGTTGCTTTCTTGACGTAGGGTCCAAGTCCTCTGGATCACGTTCGTTCCGAAAATCACGTTCCCGAAGGTTTCATTCCGGTTGGACTCTATTTGATATTCTTTTTATGCAAAACTCTAAAATAAGCAAAAAAAAAACAACAATTCTGGGCTGGGCCTCCGGTTAATAGGTTAGTCCCAAAAATAATATAAAAGTGTATAATAAAGCCCAATAATGTCCAAAACAGAATATAATATAGCATGGAACAATCAAAAATTATAGATACGTTGGAGACGTATCAAGCATCCCCAAGCTTAATTCCTGCTCATCCTCGAGTAGGTAAATGATAAAAACAGAATTTTTGATGTGGAATGCTACTTGGCATAATTTCAATGTAATTCTCTTAATTGTGGTATGAACATTCAGGTCCGAAAGATTCAAGACAAAAGTTTAATATTGACATAAAAATAATAATACTTCAGGCATACTAACTAAGCAATTATGTCTTCTCAAAATAACATGGCCAAAGAAAGTTATCCCTACAAAATCATATAGTCTGACTATGCTCTATCTTCACCACACAAAGTATTTAAATCATGCACAACCCCAATGACAAGCCAAGCAATTGTTTCATACTTTTGGTGTTCTCAAACCTTTTCAATTTTCACGCAATACATGAGCGTGAGCCATGGACATAGCACTATATGTGGAATAGAATGGTGGTTGTGGAGAAGACAAAAAAAGGAGAAGATAGTCTCACATCAACTAGGCGTATCAACGGGCTATGGAGATGCCCATTAGTAGATATCAATGTGAGTGAGTAGGGATTGACATGCAACGGATGCACTAGAGCTATAAGTATATGAAAGCTCAACAAAGGAACTAAGTGTGTGTGCATCCAACTCGCTTGCTCGCGAAGACCTAGGGCATTTTGAGGAAGCCCATCATTGGAATACACAAGCCAAGTTCTATAATGAAAGATTCCCACTAGTATATGAAAGTGATGACATAGGAGACTCTCTATCACGAAGATCATGGTGCTACTTTGAAGCACAAGTGCGGTAAAAGGATAGTAGCATTGCCCCTTCTCTCTTTTTCTCTCATTTTTTTATTTGCGCCTTTTTATGGCCTCTTTTTTTTAAGTCCGGAGTCTCATCCCGACTTGTGGGGGAATCATAGTCTCCATCATCCTTTCCTCATTTGGGACAATGCTCTAAAAATGATGATCATCACACTTTTATTTACTTACAACTCAACAATTACAACTCAATACTTAGAACAAAATATGACTCTATGTGAGTGCCTCTGGCGGTATACCGGGATATGCAATGAATCAAGAGTGACATGTATGAAAGAATTATGAACGGTGGCTTTTCCACAAATACAATGTCAACTACATGATCATGCAAAGCAATATGACAATGATGGAGTGTGTCATAGTAAACGGAACGGTGGAAAGTTGCATGGCAATATATCTCGAAATGGCTATGGAAATGCCATAATAGGTAGGTATGGTGGTTGTTTTGAGGAAGGTATATGGTGGGTGTATGATACCGGCAAAAAGTGCGCGGTATTAGAGAGGCTAGCAATGGTGGAAGGAAGAAAGTGTGTATAATCCATGGACTCAACATTAGTCATAAATAACTCACATACTTATTGCAAAAATCTACAAGTTATCAAAACAAAGTATTACGTGCATGCTCCTAGGGGGATAGATTGGTAGGAAAAGACCATCGCTCATCCCCGACCACCACTCATAAGGAAGACAATCAATAAATACATCATGCTCCGACTTCATCACATAACGGTTCACCATACGTGCATGCTACGGGAATCAAAAACTTCAACACAAGTATTTCTCAAATTCACAACTACTCAACTAGCATGACTCTCATATCACCATCTCCATATCTCAAAACAATTATCAAGTATCAAACTTCTCATAGTATTCAACACACTCATAAGAATTTTTTACTAATCTTGAATGCCTATCATAATTAAAGCAAATTACCACGCTGTTTTGTAGGACTCTCAAAATAATCTAAGTGAAGCATGAGAGAACAATTGTTTCTATAAAACAAATCCACCACCGTGCTCTAAAAAATATAAGTGAAGCACTAGAGCAAAAACTATATAACTCAAAAGATATAAGTGAAGCACATAGAGTATTCTGACAATTTTCAAATCATGTGAGTCTCTCTCAAAAGGTGTGTACATGAAGGATGATTGTGGTAAAATAAAAAGCAAAGATTCAAATAATACAAGACGCTCCAAGCAAAACACATATCATGTGGTGAATAAAAATATAGCTCCAAGTAAAGTTACCAATGGAAGTAGACGAAAGAGGGGATGCCTTCCGGGGCATCCCCAAGCTTTGGCTTTTAGGTGTCCTTAGATTATCTTGGGGTGCCATGGGAATCCACAAGCTTAGGCTCTTGCCACTCCTTGTTCCATAATCCATCAAATCTTTTACACAAAACATGAAAACTTCACAACACAAAACTCAAAATAGAAAATCTCGCGAGCTCCGTTAGCGAAAGAAAACAAAACACCACTTCAAGATACTGTAATGAACTCATTCTTTATTTATATTGGTGTTAAACCTAATGTATTCCAACTTCTCTATTGTTTATAAACTATTTTACTAGCCATAGATTCATCAAAATAAGCAAACAACACACGAAAAACAGAATCTATCAAAAACAGAATAGTCTGTAGTAATATGTAGCTAACGCAAGTTCCGGAACCCAATTCTAAAATAAATTGCTGGACGTGAGGAATTTATCTATTAATCATCTGCAAAAAGAATTAATTAAATATCACCTTCCAAATAAAAATTGCAGCAGTTCTCGTGAGCGCTAAAGTTTCCGTTTTTTACAGCAAGATTAAAAAGACTTTCCCCAAGTCTTCCCAACGGTTTTACTTGGCACAAACACTAATTAAACACAAAAAACACAACCAAAACAGAGGATAGATAAATTATTTATTACTAAACAGGAGCAAAAAGCAAGGAATAAAAATAAAATTGGGTTGCCTCCCAACAAGCGCTATTGTTTAACGCCCCTAGCTAGGCATAATAGCGAAGATAGATCTAGGTATTGGCATCTTTGGTTGGCAATCCGTAAGTGGCTCTCATAATAGATTCATAAGGTAATTTTATTTTATTTTCTAGGGAAGTGTTCCATGCCTTTCCTTAACGGAAATTGGAATCTAATATTCCCGTCCTTCATATCAATAATTGCACCAATCGTTCTAAGGAAAGGTCTATCAAGAATAATAGGACATGAAGGATTGCAATCTATATCAAGAACAATAAAATCTACGGGCACATAATTCCTATTTGCAAAAATAAGAACATCATTAATTCTTCCCATAGGTTTCTTAATAGTGGAATCCGCAAGGTGCAAGTTTAAAGAGCAATCATCAAAATCACGGAAACCTAGCAAATGACACAAAGTCTTTAGAATCGTGGAAACACTAGCACCCAAATCACACAAAGCATAACACTCATGATCTTTAATTTTAATTTTTGTTGTAGGTTCCCACTCATCATAAATTTTTCTAGGGATAGAAACTTCCAACTCAAGTTTTTCTTCATAAGATTGCATCAAAGCATCAACGATATGTTTATTAAAAGCTTTATTTTGATTATAAGCATGAGGAGAATTTAGCACGGATTGCAACAAGGAAATACAATCTATCAAAGAGCAATTATCATATTTAAATTCCTTGAAATCCAAAATATTGGGTTCATTGATATTTAAAGTTTTGACCTCTTCAATCCCACTTTTAACAATTTTAGCATCAAGATCTAAAGACTCCAAATTTTTGGAACGCCTTCTAGGTAAAGGTGGATCATATTCAGTCCCATCATTATAAAGATTCATAATGCAAAACAAAGATTTAATAGGGTACACATCAATAACTTTTAGATCTTCATCTTTATTTTCCAAAAAAAAATCCGGCTTAGCGGCCATCTTATTAACTAAGGTGGCCTGCTTGTCCGAAACTTCATCTATTAACTTCTCAAGATGAGCAATCTGAGATTTCAAACCATCAAATTCTTTAGACATATCATTGAGCTCTTTATTCATATAACCCATAAAGCTTTTTTTGTTCCTTAAGCTCATTTCTAAAGAAATTATTATGCTCAAATTGTAAGACCATAAAACTCCTGACGTTCCTTTCGATCTCTTCTAACCTTTTAAGGTGAAGATCGCCAAATCTAGGTAGAGCCATCGTGACAGGCAAGCAATCCAACACACAAGCAAACAAGAAATGGGCAAAAAGAAGCAAATAGGGAAAGAGAAGGAGGACGGAGATAGAGAGAGAAAGAGGGCAAATAAAACGGCAAGGGTGAAGTGGGGGAGAGGAAAACGAGAGGCAAATGGAAAATAATGTAATGCAGGAGATAAGGGTTTGTGATGGGTACTTGGTGTGTTGACTTTTGCGCAGACTCCACGGCAACGGCGCCAGAAATCCTTCTTGCTACCTCTTGAGCATTGTGTTGGTTTACCCTTGAAGAGGAAAGGGTGATGCAGCAAAGTAGTATAAGTATTTCCCTCAGTTTTTGAGAACCAAGGTATCAATCCAATAGGAGGCCACGCACGAGTCCCTCGCACCTACACAAACAAATAAAATCCTCGCAACCAACGCAATAAAGGGGTTGGCAATCCCTTCACGGTCACTTACGAAAGTGAGATCTGATAGATATGATAAGATAATATTTTTGGTATTTTTACGACAAAGATGCAAAGTAAATAAAGCAAAATAAAAACAGCAAAAGAAATAGCTTGTTGATGAGAGATGAATATGATGGAAAATAGACCCGGGGCCATAGGTTTCACTAGTGGCTTCTCTCAAGAGCATAAGTATTACGGTGGGTAAACAAATTACTGCTGAGCAATTGACAGAATTGAGCATAGTTATGAGAATATCTAGGTATGATCATGTATATAGGCATCACGTCCGAGACAAGTAGACCGACTCCTACCTGCATCTACTACTATTACTCCATACATCGACCACTATCCAGCATGCATCTAGAGTATTAAGTTCAAAAGAACAGAGTAACACTTTAAGCAAGATGACATGATGTAGATGGATAAACTCATGCAATATGATATAAACCCCATCTTATTATCCTCGATGGCAACAATACAATACGTGCCTTGCTGCCCCTACTGTCACTGGGAAAGGACACCGCAAGATTGAACCCAAATCTAAGCACTTGTCCCATTGCAAGAAAGATCAATCTAGTAGGCCAAACCAAACTGATAATTCGAAGAGACTTGCAAAGATAACCAATCATACATAAAAGAATTCAGAGAAGATTCAAATATTGTTCATAGATAAACTTGATCATAAACCAACAATTCATCGGTCTCAACAAACACACCACAAAAGAAGATTACATTGAATAGATCTCCACAAGAGAGGGGGAGAACATTGTATTGAGATCCAAAAA
Organism: Triticum aestivum; assembly: GCF_018294505.1. Classification (NCBI taxonomy): domain Eukaryota; kingdom Viridiplantae; phylum Streptophyta; class Magnoliopsida; order Poales; family Poaceae; genus Triticum; species Triticum aestivum. Next base: position 287,641,682 of record NC_057812.1, read on the forward strand.
GAGAGAAGAAGCCATCTAGCTCATAACTATGGACCCGAAGGTCTGAAGTAAACTACTCACACATCATCGGAGAGGCCATGGCATTGATGTAGAAGCCCTCCGTGATCGATGGCCCCTCCGGCGGAGCTCCGGAAAAGGCCCCAAGATGGATATCACGGGTACAGAAGGTTGCGGTGGTGGAATTAGGGTTTTGGCTCTGTATCTGGTAGTTTGGGGGTACGTAGGTATATATAGGAGGAAGAAGTACGTCGGTGGAGCAACATGGGCCACACGAGGGTGGAGGGCGCGCCTATGGGGGGGGGGGGGTAGGCGCGCCCCCTACCTCATGCCTTCGTGGTTGCTTTCTTGACGTAGGGTCCAAGTCCTCTGGATCACGTTCGTTCCGAAAATCACGTTCCCGAAGGTTTCATTCCGTTTGGACTCCGTTTGATATTCTTTTTCTACGAAACTCTGAAATAAGCAAAAAACCCGGTTAATAGGTTAGTCCAAAAAATAATATAAAAGTGTATAATAAAGCCCAATAATGTCCAAAACAGAATATAATATAGCATGGAGCAATCAAAAATTATAGATACGTTGGAGACGTATCACCCGGAGGCAGGAGGTGGAAGTGGAGCGCTGCATGTGCATCAGCGACCTTGCGTGCTACATCGAGTTCCTACGGGAGTAGGAGGAGCGCCTGGTCGAGCAGGTAAAGAGTCTTACCGCCACCGTGGCTGCAGTACGCGCCACTGTAGAGACGTGGAATTAGGAGATCTACGAGGAGTCCAGTTAGTTCGAGAGGGGTCATCTGGAGCAGCAGAGGGCGTTCGAGGTGAGCGTCACTAAAGATGCAGAAGTGGTAGGCACCGGATTCTAGTTCTCCAGCTCGTTGATAGGCTCCTCCTCCTCTGCCTCTTACTAAGCACGCTTGTAAAAGAAGAGGCTGCTGGAAGTAGTACAAAGCCCCTCCGTAGTAGTAGTATTTAGGGGCTATTTTGTTTAGTTTATCTGATTATAGATATGGTTGAATTGTACAACATACTTAAAATTAGCTAGTATATATAGTTGAACTAGTTATTTCAGTACGTGGTTGGCAGCAATTGGGGAAAAGTTTGTTTGGTTCAGCTGTCGAGTTGAACTGTTTGTATAAATAACGACTGCTTAATTAATCTATGAATGAAATATATGCTTATTGAATTTCAGTTGCAAAATTAGATAGTGCTAGTGATTTTTAGCTGTAAATTGTGACAAATGGCAGTGTTACAAGGTTGAAAATGGCAATGTTACTAGATCAACAAATGCCAATGTTTCCAGTTTGATAAATGGCAATATACCCAATATGAGAGATGCATATCTTACCAAATTGTCTGTACGTGGTTCCACACGAGTCATAAAAACTCATTTGCAATGAAGGGATGTACAAATCCTACGCACCAAATTTTCTCTTGGCTTATTGGCGAAGGAAGAATAGCTCTCCCTTTGCGTGCGATGTTCAATCTGAACTGTTTGCGATGAAGAGATGCACACATCCTGCGTGGCAAATTTTCCCTTGGCTTACTGGGGAAGGACCATAGCTCTCGCTTTGCATACGGGTGTTCTATCTAAAACATTTGCGATGAAGAGACGCACAAATCACGTGCGGCAAATTTTCCCTTGGCTTACTGGGGAAGCTCTCGGTTTGCGTACAGGTGTTCTATCTAAAACTTCTATGTTGAGTGTTTTAAATTTAAAAAACTTTGATCTTAAAAAAATCAGTTGATAAGTCTATACATTCAGAAAGAAAACACAAGTTTGTTCCAACTATAGGTTTCATTCAGTCACACTGTGAATTTACATTCATACGATCGAGATATGATATTAAACCCAAAAAAACTAATTGCGGTGGCGGCGGAGGCAGCGTGATGCACGGGTTTTGTCGTGCTCAGGGAGGTCGTTGTTCAAGTCTTCAAGCCGACCCAGAATATTCTTGACTTGGAAATAAAAGACCCTGTTGTCACGTCATCGACAGGTGGGGCGGGGGAGGACGGTGTCTCATGGCGCTGCGAGGTAGTGGTCAACAGCAGCGTCCGATGACGCTGGGGGGCGCATGGGCACGGGCACGACGCACGGCGGGTGTAGCCAATCGCGCAGGGGCCGGCGCCGCGGTGGGTGTAGGGGCGCACACGGGCAGAGGCGGGGGCGTTGGCGCTGGCATGTACACGATCTCACGCGGAGTCCATGGGGACCTCCCTGACGCCCGCGGCTTCCAGCCCTGCGATAGTGCTCGGCGACCGGCCTGTCAATGCCACGGGGATGGTCGCTGGCGCAGGCATGGGAATGCGAGCTGGGTGCTACTTCTTGAGCTTGCATTGGTTTTTCCCTTGAAGAGGAAAGGGTGATGCCGCACAGTAGATATAAGTATTTCCCTCAGTTAAGAACCAAGGTATCAATCCAGTAGGAGAAACGTGCAAGTCCCCAATAGATGCACCTGCACAAACAATCAAACACTTGCACCCAACGCGATAAAGGGGTTGTCAATCCCTTCACGGTCACTTGCAAAGGTGAGATATGATAGAGATAGATAAAACTAAACAGAAGATAAAATATTTTTGGGTTTTTTTGATTTATAGATCTAAAAATAAAAGATTGCAAAATAGTAAATTGGAAACTAATGTGATGGAAAATAGACCCGGGGGCCATAGGTTTCACTAGAGGCTTCTCTCTTGAAGGCAAATAATACGGTGGGTGAACAAGTTACTGTCGAGCAATTAATAGAAAAGCGCAAAGTTATGAAGATATCCAAGGCAATGATTATGTAATATAGGCATCATGTCCATGTCAAGTAGACCAACTCCTGCCTGCATATACTACTATTACTCCACACATCGACCAACTCCTACCTGCATCTAGAGTATTAAGTTCATAAAGAACAGAGTTACACCTTAAGTAAGATGACATGATGTAGAGGAATAAACTCAAGCAATATGATTAACACCCCATCTTTTTATCCTCGATGGCAACAATTCAATACGTGTCTTGCTACCCCTACTTTGTCACTGGGTGAAATCACGCAAGATTGAACCCAAAGCTAAGCACCTCTCCCATTGCAAGAAAACCAATCTAGTTGGCCAAACAAAACTGATCATTCGAAGAGAAATACAAAGATATCAAATCATGCATATAAGAATTCAGAGGAAATTCAAATAATATTCATAGATAAGCTGATCATAAATCCATAATTAATCAGATCTCGACAAACACACCACAAAGGAAGATTACATCAGATAGATCTCCAAGAACAACGAGGAGAACATGGTATTGAGAATCAAAGAGATAAAAGAATCCATCTAGCTACTAGCTATGGACCCGTAGGTCTGTGGTAAACTACGCACGCTTCATCGGAAGGGCAAGTTGATGTAGATGCCCTCCGTGATCGAATCCCCCTCTGGCAGGATGCCGCAAAAGGCCTCAAAATGGGATCTCACGGGAATAGAAGGTTGTGGCAGTGGAAAAGTGTTTTCGTGGATGCTTTTGAGGGTTTTGGAATATATGTGAATATATAGCATGAAGATCTAGGTCAGGGAGTCACCAAGGGGCCCACAAGGTAGGGGGCGCACCCTCCACCCTTGTCGCCACCTCGTGGCTCTTCTGACTTGCACTCCAAGTCCCCTGTGTGTCTTCTGGTCCAAGAAAAATCATTGTGAAAGTTTTATTCCGTTTGGACTCCGTTTGATATTCCTTTTCTGCGAAGCTAAAAAACAAGGGAAAATAGAAACTGGCACTAGGCTCTAGGTTAATAAGTTAGTCCCAAAAATAATATAAATTAGCATATTAATGCATATAAAACATCCAAAGCAGATAATATAATAGCATGGAAATATAAAAAATTATAGATACGTAGAATCCCCAAGCTTAATTCTTGTTCGTCCTCGGGTAGGTAAATGATAAAAACAGAATTTTTGATGTGGAATGCTACCTAACATATTTATCCATGTAATTTTCTTTATTGTGGCATGAATGTTCAGATCCATAAGACTCAATACAAAAGTTTAATATTGACATAAAAATGATAATACTTCAAGCATACTAATAAAGCAATCATGTCTTCTCAAAATAGCATGGCCAAAGAAAGCTATCCCTACAAAATCATATAGTCTGACTATGCTCGATCTTCATCACACAAAATATTCAAAATGCACACAACCCCGATGACAAGCCAAGCAATTGTTTCATACTTTTGATGTTCTCAAACCTATTCAACTTTCACGCAATACATGAGCGCGAGGCATGGACATAACATTATAGGTGGAATAGAATATGGTGGTTGTGGAGAAGACAAAAAGAAGGAGATAGTCTCACATCAACTAGGCGTATCAATGGGCTATGGAGATGCCCATCAATAGATATCAATGTGAGTGAGTAGGGATTGCCATGCAATGGATGCACTAGAGCTATAAGTGTATGAAAGCCCAAAAAGAAACTAATTGGGGGTGCATCCAACTCGCTTGCTCATGAAGACCTAGGGCAATTTGAGGAAGCCCATTATTGGAATATACAAGCCAAGTTCTATAATGAAAAATTCCCACTACTATATGAAAGTGACAATATAGGAGACTCTCTATCATGAAGATCATGGTGCTACTTTGAATCACAAGTGTGGAAAAAGGATAGTAACATTGCCCCTTCTCTCTTTTCTCTCATTTTTTATTGGTGGGCTTCTTGGCCTCTTTTATATTTTGTAAAGTCCGGAGACTCATCCCAACTTGTGAGGGAATCATAGCTTCCATCATCCTTTCCTCACATGGGACAATGCTCTAATAACGATGATCATCACACTTTTATTTACTTACAACTCAAGAATTACAACTTGATACTTAGAACAAAATATGACTCTATATGAATGCCTCTGGCGGTGTACCGGGATGTGCAATGACTCAAGAGTGACATGTATGAAAATTATGAACGGTGGCTTTGCCACAAATACTATGTCAACTACATGATCATGCAAAGCAATATGACAATGATGAAGCGTGTCATAATAAACAGAACGGTGGAAAGTTGCATGGCAATATATCTCGGAATGGCTATGGAAATGCCATGATAGGTAGGTATGGTGGCTGTTTTGAGGAAGGTATATGGTCGGTGTATGGTACCGGCGAAAGTTGTGCGACACTAGAGAGGCTAGCAATGGTGGAAGGGTGAGAGTGCGTATAATCCATGGACTCAACATTAGTCGTGAAGAACTCACATACTTTTTGCAAAAATCTATTAGTCATCGAAACAAAGTACTACGCATATGCTCCTAGGGGGATAGATTGGTAGGAAAAAACCATCTCTCATCCCCGACCGCCACTCATAAGGAAGACAATCAATAAATAAGGTATGCTCCGACTTCATCACATAACGGTTCACCATACATGCATGCTACGGGAATCACAAACTTCAACACAAGTATTTCTACAATCCACAGTTACTCACTGGCATGACTCTAATGTCACCATCCTCATATCTCAAAACAAACATAAGGAATCAAACTTCTCATAGTATTCAATGCACTTTATATGAAAGTTCTTACTATATCCCTCTTGGATGCCCATCATATTAGGACTAAATTCATAACCAAAGCAAATTACCATGATGTTCAAAGAGACTCTCAAAATAATATAAGTGAATCTTGAGAGTTCAATAATTTCTATAAAATAAAACCACCGCCGTGCTCTAAAAAGATATAAGTGAAGCACTAGAGCAAAATTGCCTAGCTCAAAAGATATAAGTGAAGCAGATCGAGTATTCTAATAAATCACGATTCATGCGTGCCCCTCTCAAAAGGTGTGTACAGAAAGGATGATTGTGGCAAACTAAAAAGTAAAGACTCATATCATACAAGACGCTCCAAGCAAAACACATATCATCTAGTGAATAAAAATATAGCCTCAAGTAAAGTTACCGATAGACGAAGACGAAAGAGGGGATGCCTTTTGGGTCATCCCCAAGCTTAGGATCTTGGTTGTCCTTGAATATTACCTTGGGGTGCCTTGGGCATCTTCAAGCTTAGGCTCTTGCCACTCCTTATTCCATAGTCCATCAAATCTTTACCCAAAACTTGAAAACTTCACAACACAAAACTCAAGAGAAAATCTCATGAGATCTGTTAGTATAAGAAAATAAATCAACACTTTTGGTACTGTTGTGAACTCATTCTTTATTTATATTGGTGTAATATCTATTGTATTCCAACTTCTCCATGGTTCCTACCCCCCGATACTACCCATAGATTCATCAAAATAAGCAAACAACACATAGAAAACAGAATCTGTCAAAAATAGAACAATCTATAGCAATCTGTAAGTCTCAAATACTTCTGTAACTCCAAAAATTCTGAAAATTAGGACAGCCTGGGAAATTTGTATATTAATCTTCTGCACAAAGAATCAATATTTTATCACGCTTCTATTAAAAACGAGAATATTTTCCTGGGCGCAAAAGTTTCTGTTTTTCAGCAAGATCAAATCAACTATCACCGTAAGCTATCTCAAAGGTCTTACTTGGCATAAACACTAATTAAAACACAGAAACACATCTAACCAGTGGCTAGATGAATTATTTATTGGAAAATAGAACCAAAAAAGTAAGAAATAAAATAAAATTGGGTTGCCTCCCAACAAGTGCTATTGTTTAACATCCCTAGCTAGGCATAAAAACATAGATCTAAGTATTGTCATCTTTGGTATGCAATTCCTTTCTCATCAAATCTTCCAAAACTCGTCTTAACAAATCTATCATTTCCTTTATTTCCTTTATAGTAGACGAATTTAAATCATGAAAAGGACTTTGATTAGTGATTTTGACATTCATAAACCCGTAATCAGGATCATCACCATAAATATCATCATATAAAACACGTATTTCATTTCTAACGGGTTCCTTCATCATCTTATTCAACCAGTCCCTATTGAACCCTACATAAATTCCCTTTGTAATCCAATCAAATTCTTCGTAGGCCTCAAGGTACAAGGCTTGAGAGATCTCTGAATAGGGAACTCTCCTCCTAAGATTTTCACTATAAGATTGATAATCCCTAGATCCCAAACTACACATAGTTTCTTTATCATGGAGGATATCTTCAATCAGAGGGTCTTCAACAGTTTTATTATAGAAAGCAAAATTCTCCCTAGCTTCTTGTATTATAAAATCTAATTCTCGCATAAGGATGATAGTGGCAATCTTTTTAGCTCTAGGATGGTTAATATTGGGAAGCTCGTAAAACACCTTTTGCAAAGCAGGATGGATGTGCACAAATTTTATTTCTAGTTTCTCAACGAGCATAACAATGGCATCCGCATAACAATTTGTATCGAGAAGAATAGATCTTTTACTCATGGGCGTAGATCCCGTAAGATCAAAGAATTCTTGAACAACACTTTTCCCGATAATATTACCATCTCCCACATGAAAAGTTTTGCTTTGTAATTAGGAGGAGTTTCAATTTCATGATCCAAAGAACAAGATCCAAATTTTTCCTCAAGATTTACAACGATAACCTCCCCAAACTCAGACATGATGGCAACAACCGATCTAGCGAACGAGCAAACCAAAAGAAAGTGAAAAGATGAACGGAAGAAGGGCAAAGAAAAGGGAAAATCTTTTCGAAATTCATTTTAGAAGTGGGGGAGAGGGAAACGAGAGGTGAATGGCGAATAATGTAATGCAAGAGATGAGAGTTTATGATGGGTACTTGGTAGGCTTGGTGTAGATCTCCCCGGCAACGTCGCCAGAAATTCTTCCTGCTACTTCTTGAGCTTGCGTTGGTTTTCCCTTGAAGAGGAAAGGGTGATGCAACATAGTAGAGATACATATTTCCCTCAATTAAGAACCAAAGTATCAATCCAGTAGGAGAGATGCGCAAGTCCCCAATAGATGCACCTGCACAAACAATCAAGCACTTGCACCCAACACGATAAAGGGGTTGTCAATCCCTTCATGGTCACTTGCAAAGGTGAGATCTGATAGAGATAAATAAAACTAAACAAAAAATAAAATATTTTTAGTTTTTTTTGGTTTATAGATCTGAAACTAAAAGATTGCGAAATAGTAAATCGGAAACTAATATGATGGAAAATAGACCCGGAGCCCATAGGTTTCACTATAGGCTTCTCTCTTGAAGGCAAATAATACAGTGGGTGAAAAAATTACTGTCGAGCAAATGATAGAAAAGCGCAAAGTTATGACGATATCCAAGGCAATGATTATGCAATATAGGCATCACGTCTGTGTCAAGTATACCGACTCCTTCCTGGATCTACTACTATTACTCCACACATCGACCGACTCCTGCCTACATCTAGAGTATTAAGTTCATAAAGAACAGAGTAACACCTTAAGTAAGATGCCATGCTGTAGAGGAATAAACTCAAGCAATATGATGAAAACCGCATCTTTTTATCCTCGATGGCAACAATTCAATACGTGTCTCACTACCCATACTTTGTCACTAGGTGAACACAAGATTGAACCCAAAACTAAGCACCTCTCCCATTGCAAGAAAAACCGATCTAGTTGGCCAAACCAAACCGATAATTCAAAGAGAAATACAAAGATATCAAATCATGCATATAAGAATTCAGAGAAGATTCAAATAATATTCATAGATAAACTGATCATAAATCCACAATTCATCGAATCTGGACAAACACACCACAAAATAAGATTACATCGAGGAGAACATGGTATTGAGAATCAAAGAGAGAGAAGAAGCCATCTAGCTACTTGCTATAGACCCGTAGGTCTATGGTAAACTACTCACGCTTCATCGGAAGGGGAATAGAGTTGATGTTGATGCCCTCCTTGATCGAATCCCCCTCCGGTAGGATGCCGGAAAAGACCCCAAGATGGGATCTCACAGGAACAGAAGGTTGCGGCGGTGGATAAGTGTTTTGGTGGATGCTTCTGAGGGTTTTGGAATATATGTGAATATATAGGAGAAAGGTCTAGGTAGGGAGTCACCGAGGGGACCACAAGGTAGGGGGCTGTGACGCCCCCGATTCAATCATACACTAATCATACACACAAACGTGTACGATCAAGATCAGGGACTCACGGGAAGATATCACAACACAACTCTACAAATAAAATAATTCATACAAGCATCATATTACAAGCCAGAGACCTCGAGGGCTCGAATACAGGAGCTCGGTCATAGACGAGTCAGCGGAAGCAACAATATCTGAGTACAGACATAAGTATCAAGTTTGCCTTAAGAAGGCTAGCCAAACTGGGATACATATCGAAAGAGGCGCAGGCCTCCTGCCTGGGATCCTCCTAAACTACTCCTGGTCGTCATCAGCGGCCTGCACGTAGTAGTAGGCACCTCCAGAGTAGTAGGAGTCGTCATCGATGGTGGCGTCTGGCTCCTGGACTCCAACGTCTGGTCGCAACAACCGGGTATAGAAAGGGGAAAAAGGGGGGAGCAAAGCAACCGTGAGTACTCATCCAAAGTACTCGCAAGCAAGGAGATACACTACATATGTATGCATTGGTATCAAATGGAAAAGGGTAGCATATATGGACTGAACTGCAGAATGCTAGAATAAGAGGGGGATAGCCAGTCCTATCGAAGACTACGCTTCTGGCAGCCTCCATCTTGAAGCATATAGAAGAGAGTAGATGGTAATTTCACCAAGTAGCATCGTATAGCATAATCCTACCTGGAGATCCTCCCCTCGTCGCCTTGTGAGAGAGCGATCACCGGGTTGTATCTGGCACTTGGAAGGGTGTATTTCATTAACTATCTGGTTCTAGTTGTCATAAGGCCAAGGTACAACTCTGGGTCGTCCTTTTACCGAGGGACATGGCTATTCGAATAGATAAACTTCCATGCAGGGGTGCACCACATTTCCCAACACGCTCAATCCCCTTTGGCCGGACAAACTTTCCTGGGTCATGCCCGACCTCGGAAGATCAACACGTCGCAAACCTACCTAGGCACAATAGAGAGGTCAGCACGCCGGTCTAAATCCTATGGCGCAGGGGTCTAGGCCCATCACCCATTGCACACCTGCATGCTGCGAACGTGGCCGACAAGCAGCCATAGCCTCCCTTATACAAGAGCAGACGTTCCAGTCCAACCCGGCGCGCGCCGCCCAGTCGCTGACGTCAAGAAGGCTTCGGCTGATACCACGACGTCGAGTGCCCATAACTGTTCCCGCATAGTTGGTTTGTGCGTATAGGCCAGTGGCTAGACTCAGATCAAATACCTAGATCTCGTTAAGCGTGTTAATTGAATTAACCGTGGATGCCGACCAGGGACAGGCCCACCTCTCTCCTAGGTGGTCGCAACCTGCCCTGTCACTTCGCCACAAAGGTTCACTCAGAGGGCCGTCAGGACAAACCTCCTTTCGGTCCCAATCCATGAATTACTCGCGGGTACTCTACGAGCTGACCCGAATTTAGTCACCACATATATCATGTATTATGTATATAAGTATATACCCGTGATCACCTCCCGAGTGATCATGACCCGATAGTATAGCATGGCAGATGGACAAGAATGTAGGGCCACTAATGGAATACTAGCATCCTATTCTAAGCATTTAGGATTGCTGGTAAATGTAACAACAGTAGTAGCAAGGACAGGCTATGCAACGGAATAGGATTAACCGAAAGCAGTAACATGGTACACTATTCTAATGCAAGCAGTAGACAGAAGAAAAGGTGATATCTGGTGATCAAG